>NC_051274.1:30097369-30159869 GCF_015220745.1 Sebastes umbrosus | reverse complement strand
TTATGTTTTTTTATTCGATATCATGAGGATTGTCTGTTCATAGCAGGTAGACAATGATTAGAGTCACAGCAGGTGTTGAGTAAGAGATGATGGTTAAATATTGAGAAAGACTTTATTAATATTTAACCTATATTAACACAACACTGACGGGGTTCACGGGTCACGATTACGCAACAGATAATCAAAATCCTGCTGCTGTTAGCCACTGGTAAGGCTACGTTCAAGAACACTCTGGGTTTACTTCACAGTTGAATCATCCTGTTGTTTAGGACTGACATTGCAATATATATTTTATCTCCAAAATGATAATGAATATTCACCCTCCCCGGGGTACTGTGATCTCATCACTCAACTGTTGTTTAGATGTGTAGTACGTGAAGGTGGCGCTGTGACCTCATCACTCACCTGTCTGTCTGTGTTTCAGCCCAGAGAAGCTGAAGAAGAAGAGCTGCTGCTCGCTCACATGTGAGTCCACCAACACTTTAATAAATTCATATGGAATGTATCTGGAACTCTACTGATATCTACTGTTCTCTACTGATATCTATTGTTCTCTACTGATATCTACTGTTCTCTACTGGTCTCTACTGGTCTCTACTGATATCTACTGTTCTCTACTGTTCTCTACTGTTCTCTACTGATATCTACTGTTCTCTACTGTTCTCTACTGATATCTACTGTTCTCTACTGATATCTACTGTTCTCTACTGATATCTACTGTTCTCTACTGTTCTCTACTGATATCTACTGTTCTCTACTGATATCTACTGTTCTCTACTGTTCTACTGATATCTACTGTTCTCTACTGATCTCTACTGTTCTCTACTGATATCTACTGATATCTACTGTTCTCGACTGATATCTACTGTTCTCTACTGATATCTACTGTTCTCTACTGATCTCTACTGTTCTCTACTGATATCTACTGTTCTCTACTGTTCTCAACTGATATCTACTGTTCTCTACTGATATCTGCTGTTCTCTACTGTTCTCTACTGATATCTATTGTTCTCTACTGTTCTCTACTGTTCTCTACTCTTCTCTACTGTTCTCTACTGATATCTACTGTTCTCTACTGTTCTCTACTGATATCTACTGATATCTATTGTTCTCTACTGTTATCTACTGTTCTCTACTGTTCTCTACTGATATCTACTGATATCTACTGGTCTCTACTACTGTAGGAAACATTATGTGGATTTGATGAAGTCGACTCAGACGATGACAGAGAGTGAACTTCACAATCTGTCTGAGAAATACGACTCCGTTTACCTTCATCCTGTAAGAACACACACACACACACACACACACACACACACACACACACACACATACAAGTGTAGTAGGTAGGTATAAAACTGTAAATAAAACTGAATACAGCTGTAAATAAAACTAAAGTTGAAAAAAAACTAAATAAAGCTGTAAATAAAACTATAAATACACATATTAAAACTGTAAATAGAGCTGTAATATCTAATACAATGTAAATAAAGCTGTAAATGAGGGCCAGAAACCATAAAAAGGTAACAATAATATAACATCGAACACAAAGAGAAACATTTAATCAGTTGTCTGTCTAGACTTTACAATACAGGATTGTAAACACCTGTGAAATCTTTCTGTTGTGTGCGTGTGTGTCAGGAGTCCTTCCAGGTTAGTTTGTCGGCAGTGGGTTCAGTCCTCAAGCTGGTCGATCAGGTGATGACTTCTGAGCTCAGGAACGGGTTCGCTGTCATCAGGTAAAAACAACAAGTCCAGCTTCTTATGGTGTGTTCAGGTGTTCCTCATTAACAACAAGTCCAGCTTCTTATGGTGTGTTCAGGTGTTCCTCATTAACAACAAGAAAAGCTTCTTATTGGTGCGTTCAGGTGCTCCTCTTTAACAACAAGTCCGGCTTCTTGTGGTGAGTTCAGGTGCTCCTCATTAACAACAAGAACAGCTTCTTATGGTACGTTCAGGTGCTCCTCATTAACATCAAGGACAGCTTCTTATGGTGCGTTCAGGTGCTTCTCATTAACAACAAGTCAGGCTTCTCGTGGTGCGTTGAGTTGCTCCTCGGCAGCTCTCAGTCGAAAATTTACGAGTTCAAAACAACACAATAACATGTCTGTCTCTCTCTCTTTCTCTTTCTCTCTCTCTCTCTCTCTCTCTCTCTCTCTCTCTCTCTCTGTGTCTGTCTGTCAGACCTCCAGGTCATCACGCTCAGTCTAACCTGTCAAACGGTTACTGTATTTTCAACAACGTGGCGATCGCAGCTCGATACGCCCAGACCAGACACTCAGTCAGCAGGTAGGTGTGTGTTTGTGTATATGATGAATCTAATAAAGGTTAAAGGTTAAGTGTCAGTGTTGGTGGGTGGGAAGCCAGTGAGGGATCACGGTGTTGGTGTCGGTTGGGAGACGACAACAATCTGTGTCTGATTGGTACTCTGCTCTGATTGGCTGATGGTCACTCAGACATTGATTATCTGGGCTTTCATTCAACGTGTATACAAAGTGACCTCACCACCCCGACTGCTTTTATTCTGAAGGTCAGAGGTTCATACCAGAGGTCTTATTGTTGCCACAAAGCTGTAAACTTTACTGAGATATTTCCTTAATCAATGTAATGTGTGTGTGTGTGTCAGGGTGTTGATAGTGGACTGGGATGTTCATCATGGTCAAGGAATCCAGTACCTGTTCCAGGAAGACCCGAGGTAAACTCCTGACCCTCCATCCTGGTTATATCTTCTCAAGATGAAATCCACCAAGTTAAAACTTTGTGTGTGTGTGTGTGTGTTACCTGTGTGTGCGTGTTCGTGTTACCTGTGTGTGTTACCTGTGTGTGTGTCAGTGTCCTGTACTTCAGTGTCCACAGGTATGAGCAGGGGTCTTACTGGCCTCATCTCCCAGAATCTGACAGTCAGTTTGTTGGCAGCGGACGAGGTGAAGGCAGAAACATCAACCTGCCCTGGAACAAGGTCACTGTTTACACTACTCTCACTGTTCTCACTGTTCACTATTTTCACTGTTCACTATTCTCACTGTGTGAACTGTGTCCAATCCTGTTCCGTGTTATTGATCCTTCAGACGGGGATGACAGACGCTGATTACATCGCAGCTTTTCAACAACTGCTGCTGCCTGTAGCCTACGAGGTAACACAGACACACACACACACACACACACAAACACACAAGAAACATTTCACTGGTGATCAAATTTAGATTATTATATTCATCATATTAATGATATTAAATGTGTGTGTGGGTTCAGTTTCAGCCTCAGCTGGTTCTGGTCTCTGCTGGATTTGATGCTGCAGTCGGAGATCCGAAGGTAAAAACTCCACAGACCTCATTGACGAGATTTAAATATCATTAATTTATTTATTTATTCATTAATCTTACTGTGTGTGTTTGTGTTTGTGTTCAGGGGGAGATGTGTGTGAGTCCACAGTGTTTCCATGTTCTGACTCACATGCTGATGAGTTTGGCAGAAGGTCGACTTGTTCTCGCTCTCGAGGTAAAAACACTTAATCTCGTATCATCAGTGTATACGGAATATTATCTACAGTATGTATATATATGTAAGAGCTCGAGACACAGCAGCTGTTCATGTATAATATTCATTATTATTATTATTGCTTTTATGTAGCAAGATGTTGATTTAATTTGTCACATATGTTCTGATGACACAGTGTGAGCCTCTCATTCATAACATTCATGTGTGTGTGTGTGTGTGTGTGTGTGTGTGTGTGTGTGCAGGGAGGTTATAACTTGCAGTCGACAGCAGAGGGCGTCGCAGCCTGTGTCAGAGCTCTGCTGGGAGGAGCCTGTCCTCCTCTGACCCCGCCCACTGCTCCATCTGACAGGTGACATGTTGAACACCTGAGTCACACTTGCGTTGATCAATAACCTGGTTGATTTCTAACCGTCTGTCTGTCTGTCTGTCTGTCTGTCAGTGCTCTGCAGTCCATCTCTCAGACTGTCTCAGCTCTGTATCCACACTGGGCTTCTCTGCAAACACTGGGTGAGACTCTGTGTGATCATAGAGACTTTATTTTGAAAGGTAGAACACACACAACAGATTCTGTTACCAGTTTAACCACTTTAACCAGTAAACATCTGGAACACCAGCCAATCACAGCTGGTTGACCAGCAGCCAGGATCTGCACACTCACCATTTATAAACTTCCTGTTCTCTTCCTGTTTCCTGTGCAGAAGGCGGCCCGTTGGCTCCGGGGCGCATTGTTAGAGCAACAACCAATGAGCAGATCACGAAACAGACCTCTGTTGCCACGACAACCGGTCTGGTTTATGATGAGAGGATGATGGAACACATGAACATGTGGGACAGGTGAGTTAGCTCATCTGCTCGTCCTGTACATATATATGTATATAATGGATGATGTACAGAGAGCGGGTCATTGTTGTGAAATAAACCCCAACAGGGTGATGCTCGTGGGGGGGGGCCCACTCTGTACATTATCCCGCTTATTACATGGCTACTTATTTAAAGGGACTGTTTGTAAGAATCAGAAATTGCTTGTTAACAGCGCGCCTGTGGCCGTAAAATCAACGAAAGTCAGCGTCCTGTTGCTTGCGCTCGCGCTTGTGCTCGCTCTACATAGACATGAATGAGCATCGCTCAAAACAGTGAGGCAACACACGTCAGCTAAAACCACAATATCACTCTATATTTCACCTGCTTGGCAGTAATGTTAGCTGACCAGACGAAGGTCTCTCCATGAATCAATGCTGATCCTATTGTTGGCTTTTCCTGACACTTCACAAGACACGGGAAACCTCTGTTGGTCTGGAGGAGCTGCAGCAGTTATTTCTGCACAAACGTCCACTGTACATTCACTAGATATTCTCAGAGCTAAACTAACTCTTCTGCAGTGTGTAGTTTTCGCGCATGCACGTTAGAGTGGATGCCAGCAGGCAGGCAGAGGAGCAGAGTACAGCAGAGTACAGCAGAGACTCCGGTCCTGGAGACCAAAGCTACGATCTCCCCCGTGTCCTCCGACCGCGGCCAACACTGTTTTGCAAGATGGGCTTCACTAGATAGAACTTTGCGGTTTTGTTGCTTCCGTGTAGTTTGTGTTGGAGTCTTGTCTGAACAGCGTAGCCACACTCGAGCGCGCATGGGAGACCGACCCGCAATGATTTATACTTGTAAGAAGTTACAAACAGTCCCTATAAGGAATCAATAATTTGACACAAAAATGGTCCGACATCATAACTGTGTCCATAGCAACGGTAAGCAATGTAAAAATGTAATGATGTGAATCCCTCTGCAGACATCACCCTGAACAGCCTCAGAGAATCTTTAAAATCTTCTCCAAACATCAGCAACTGGGATTGGTCGATCGTTGCCAACGGATACAAGCACGCTTAGCAACAGAGGAGGAGCTGTCCAGGTGTCACAGGTATGTACATATTTACATATATACATATTTACAGAGATTAACAGAGCCTGGATTGATGTGTTTATGTTTAAAGAATGAATATCTGCAGATGTGTTGTCATAGGGCAGAAACTTACTAAACTCTTTTTGTTATCGATTCATCAAGTGTGCAGCACATTGAGCAGATGAGAGCCACAGCAGAGATGAAGCCCAGAGAGCTACACAAACTGGCACACGACTTCAACTCCATCTTCATCAACAACCAGAGCTTCAAGTCCGCTCTGCTGGCTGCTGGAGGCTGCTTCACCGCTGTGGAGAGGCTGCTCACAGGACAGGTAAAACACACACTCAGGTAACACACATGTAGGGCTGGGCGGTAAAACCATCTTAAAAGTCTTCCACAATAACGGTGATAAATTTATGAGATTTATTTTCAGTTAAGTTATTTTTTTAATCCATTTTCCTACAAAATCACAGGACCAACAGCCAAAACGTAGTAGGCTCCAGACAGTACAGTATAAACACTACAGTATATGCACTACAGTATATGCAGTACAGTATAAACACTACAGTATATGCACTACAGTATATGCAGTACAGTATAAACACTACAGTATATGCAGTACAGTATACAGTATGAGACATGTTCCTCTCGGCCTCTCCAGGTGAGTAACGGCGTGGCGATCGTTCGTCCTCCTGGTCATCACGCAGAGAGAGATTCTCCTTGTGGTTTCTGTTTATTCAACACGGCAGCGCTCGCCGCTCGCCACGCCCAGAAAATATCCAATGAGGCGCCGCTGCGAGTCCTCATCCTGGACTGGGACGTTCACCACGGCAACGGGACGCAGCACATGTTCGAGGATGACGACAGGTGAGGAGGAGTGTGATGTGACGTGAAGTAAAGTGAATTAAATCAATGTGAATTGATGTGAAGTGAACTGAAGTGAAGATGGATTTTCTCTCCGTCTCCAGCGTCCTGTACATCTCCCTCCATCGCTATGACAACGGGACATTCTTCCCATCTTCAGAGGACGCCGCCACCGACAAGGTGGGCGTGTCCAAGGGGGCGGGGTTTAACGTCAACGTGGCGTGGAGTGGCGGGCGGATGGGCGACTCAGACTACCTTGCTGCTTTTCACAACATTGTCATGCCGATTGCCACCGAGGTAACAACACACACAGAAACACACACTTCACTGATTAGAATCTGAAAGTCTCCCGTCACGGGCTAGATTTTCTAAAACCTGAAAACAGAGCCCCATGAGGAGGTGCAGAAGTCTAGATTTCTCTCAGAACACTTTGAATTACAATATGCTGAAAGGTTATTCTGGATTTTTTGCCCAAGGATGACAAAAAGATTCTGCCTACTGAAGCTTTAAGTGCTATATGTTTATATTTATATATTGAAGTATACTGTCTTGATCAATTTCACGTTCAAATTTGCCCTGGCAATAAAACAGCCGTTCTCTAATGTCGTCGACCGTCTTTTTGTGCTGTTTTAAAAAGTTTTAGCGCCAGTATCGGGAAAAAAAAAAAAACGATACCCAACCATAAATATTACACCAGCGCAATACGGCAGTTAATCAGTAGTATGGTGGTGTTTTATTAATGGCCACAAGTTCGGGCTATTATATGTACATGTATATGCTCATTGAGAACTTGTCATTTGATTAAAGTCAACAGAACTGTAGGAATATCATGTTTTAATGTTTGAATAAATTCAAATTCTCTGTGCAGTTTAACCCCGGTCTGGTTGTGGTGTCTGCCGGGTTCGATGCAGCTCGGGGGGATCCGCTGGGTGGATATAATGTTACCCCAGAGGGATACGCCCACCTGACACACCTGCTGATGTCACTGGCCGGGGGGCGGGTCCTACTCATACTGGAGGTACACCCACACACACACACACACACATACACACACACTCTAGAGGTGTAACGATGTGTAAACATGTCGGCCAGTAGCAGTAAAATTAAAGTCATGTGTCATGTCTCTCTCTCTCTCTCTCTCTCTCTCTCTCTCTCAGGGAGGTTATAACTTGTCATCTATCTCTGACTCCATGGCGATGTGCACCAGCGTGTTGCTAGGAGACACTCCTCCCTCCTTGGTGACGCCTCTCCCCCCTCCTCATCACAACGCCGTGGCAGCGATCAACGAGGTCATCCGACACCACGCCCCCTACTGGAGGTCACTGAGGATACGCAGTCAGTGCAGGACTTCATCTGTTGTATTTCATTTATTTATTCCTGTTTAGTTTCATTTGAATAACTTCCTCACATTCTTTCAGTCCCAGAGTCTGTGCGGGCGTCACTGTCCTCCCTGAAGCATCGTGGGAAACGTAGTTCTAAAGGAAAGGGCAGGAAGTCAGAGGAGAGCGGCACAAACAAACCACCGCTGCCCCCTACAGGACCGGAGGACACGACGGTAAATATTTTAAGATCGTCCAATCAGACGGAGGGCGGTCTGGAGCAGCTCACTCAGGGACTGGCCAGTTTGGACATCGGTCAAACCTCAGCCAATCACAGTCCTGCTCCGTCCACCGCGGTGGGAGGGGCCAGGCCGAAGGTCCGCCTCAGCCTGGAGAAGGTCACCTGTGAAGGTGACGGTGAAGTGAAGGCGGAGGCAAGTGAAGTGACACCTGAGCAGAGCCAATCAGCAGAGAGTGTGCTGCCACAGCCTCAGGTGAGCAGGAACCATCAGTTAAATAATTGGTAAATTGTTAGTTAATTAAACTTAGTTAATAGTTATTTTACTGTTAACAAATGGAATAACAATCATTTTACCGTGGGTTCGTCTGTCCTCTGGTGTCACCTTCACCTGTATTTTATTAACCTTTCAAAGGCTGTCGCCGTGGCAGCGCCAGAGTCGGTTGCCCCTGGTGACGAGGCAGCTGGTGGAGCGGGGGCGGAGCCAGAGACAGAGGGAGCGTGTGGTTGGTCGAAGCCTAAGACGTCTCTGGAGCTGACGTGTGGAGGACAGACAGACGTCAGGACATATAATTTTATATCATTTAATTATTATAAAGTCTTTAAACATACTGTCTGTCTCTCTGTCTGTCTTCATATGACTTACCTGTCTGCCTGTCTGTCTTCAGACCCCTCTGTTCGTGGTGGACCCTCTGTCCTGGTGTCCTCACCTGGATGCTGTTAAGCCCCTCCCCCCCTCAGGTATAGATGTCTTCCTGCCGTGTAAGGACTGCGGCTCCGACGCTGAGAACTGGACCTGTCTCACCTGCTACCAGGTGAGCATCTCCCCTGTCCATCACATACTCTGTCTCACACGTTGATGATGTAATGCGTCTCACCTGTTGTCCCTCCTGTCTCAGGTGTTCTGCGGTCGTTATGTTAATGAGCACATGGTGACTCACGGCGTTGTGTCTGAACACCCCGTGGTTCTGAGCTTCTGTGATCTGTCTGTGTGGTGTTACCTGTGTGAGGCCTACGTCCACAACCAGGTGAGTCTTATTATTATTATTATTATTATTATTATTATTACCTGTGTGAGGCCTACGTCCACAACCAGGTGAGTCTCTTTATTATTATTATTATTATTATTATTACCTGTGTGAGGCCTATGTCCACAACCAGATGAGTCTGCACTGAGCTGAGCTCTTAAATTATTATTATTATTATTATTATTATTATTATGAACACATATTTGACATAAATAAACTGAAACGTTCTCCACATTCAGATTCTGTTTGAAGCTAAAAACGCTGCTCACTGCGCCAAGTTTGGAGAGGAGATCCCTCCGTGGAGCTGAGAGGAAGAGGAGGAGGTGATGAAGAGGGGGAGGACATGATGAAGAGGAGGATGACGGTGTAAAACCCTGAGAGCATGTATCTGTTCTTCGGCCTCTCTTCCTTCAGTGTGATTGGACTGTTGAGTGCGTTGCCATGGATACCGCAGCAAGCAGCTGTGGTGCTTTGTGGGAAACGTCTACGGTGTCTCACAGCTGCCAAAAAAAGCCTAAAACAAATGAGGAAGTGATGTTTTTATTTTGTTTTTATTTTCTAACTGCAGATCGGTGCTGATCATCTTCATCTCTTTAAAGGTCCGGTGTGTAGATTTAGTGACATCTAGTGGTGAGACGGCAGATTGTAACCAACTGAATACCGCTCACCCCTCCCTTCACTAGCGAGAACTACGGTGGCCTTCAGGTAACGTAAAAACATGAAAGTCTCTCTCCAGAGTCAGAGTTTGGTTTGTCCGTTCTGGGCTACTGTAGAAGTATGGTGGACTCCCTGAAGAAGACCCGCTCCCTATGTAGATATGAAGGACTCATTCTAAGCAATTTAAAACACAACGATTCTTTGTTTCAGCTGATTATACAATAATGAAAACATTAATAATATTATACTACACTTTTGCTAATATATCCTACTAAATGCTTCACAGGACAAGTCCTTTAAATCTGCAGGTTCTATAAAAGTTAATGAAACTCATGAGGTCGACGATGTTGAGACGGTTTCTGTGTCCGAGGTGCGTTTGATTTACAGACTCCGGCAGAGTTGGGTGGGGATAAGGAGGTTTGTGTGCAATATTGTGTTTCTGAGCTACCTGTTTGTAAATGTTTTATTAATATTAAAATGTTTGTATGTATTTTTGTTTCCTGCATCAGTCACTCAATTAATTATTAATCAACACTGTTAAAGCTGCAGTGGGTAGAAATGGAGCAAATATGATTAAAAAAAAAAAAGTTATTTTTATAAAACAGTCCATGAGACAGGTAATCTGAAAAATATCATGTTCCTCTGGTGTCCTCCGGTGTTCCTAATGGCATCTGCAAAATTTCACATAACGGAGGAAAACAACCAATCAGAGCCGAGCTTGAGCCTTGCCGTCTCTGAGCAGCTGTCAATCACTCGCAAACTCCGACCAAATGGTCGAACTAGGCAGCGCTGATCAAATATGAATAAATATTCTGTTACTGTAATGTCTATTTCTCTCCTCAAATGTTTTCATAAACATTTTGTAGTGTACTGTTTAGCTGTAAAATTAGAAAGTTTGTGACCTCAGTGTAGAGCTGGTAGAATCAGAGGAAGGTATCCCATAATGAGATCCCTAAAAAGCGCTATATAAGTCTAATATATTATTATTATTATTATAATGAGCTGCACCTTTAATTTAAAGGTCCCATATTATAAAAAAGTGAGATTTTCATGTTTTTTTATTATAAAGCAGGCTTAAGTCCTATATAAATACTGTGAAAGTATCGAAACGCTCAATCCACAGGGAAATACACACAGCCAGTATTCAGAAACTCTGCATTTGAAACAAGCTGTCAGGATTTCTGTCCATTTGTGATGTTGCAAATATACAATATTTAGACCATTACATGGTTTTAAACGTAAACATTCTAAATGTGTCCCAGTTTATTCCTGGTTGCAGAGTATGTGAATGTCATCAGCTGACAGGAAGTACACATGGACCTAAGCTGTTGTCTAGCAACACAATTCTGTTGCAAGCCCGTCGCAATTCCGTCAAAATGCACTAAAACGGAGCGTTTCAGACAGAGGGTAAATACAGGCATATTCAGGCAGACAGTATGAGGAAAATAAAGTTTTTTTTTAACATTACTTCTTGTAAACATGTTCTAGTAGAAACACAAAATACAAGTATGAACCTGAAAATGAGCATGATATGGGACCTTTAATGCCTTATTGGCAGTTATTTCTGGAAAATTGGAAAAGTACTACTACTACTAGTACTAGTAGTATCACAGTAATCCAGATAGAGAGCTGCTGATCAGTCAGCCTGCAGGCGGCGCTTTGATGGAGCTCCATCTCATCCAGGTTTATAATAACGGGTTGTTTCAGTGTGATTTATAGATTAATGTTGGTGGAGGAAGATCCACATCCGGGTAAGTAGAGCTGTGCATCCCTCTCCTCCTCCTCCTCCTCCTCCTCTTCCTCTCTCTCCTCCTCCTCCTCTCTGTCTCTCCATCCTCTCGTCCGCTGCATCCTCTCATCCTGCAGATCAACAGACGGTGCATCTCTGCAGGCTGCAGGTTTGTTTTCTTCTCTCATCTCATCGTGTTGATGCAGATTTCAGAGATTCAGTCTGTTTCTCTTTAAATCACGGTGTCTGTCTGTCTGTCTGTCTGGCTGTGTGCGCGTGTCCGTGTCTGTCTTGGTAAACACCGGGAGCCGACGATGATGATGATGATGATGATGATGTAACTGTTGGTTCGGTGCTGTCTGTGTTGATGTTTCTCTTGATGCTGATTGGCTGATCCGCTCTGATTGATGCTGTTGTTGATAAATATTGATCATTAATGAAGGACATTATGCTGTGTTATTAACTATTCATTAACTCATATTATTAAAGAGTTTGTCAGTCCTGCAGAGCTCTTTAAAGGTGACTGAGCTTCAACAAACTAAACTACAATAATAATAATTAATTAGGCTGAATAAACCACATATACAAAGTTTATCTTTATATATGTGGTTTATTTAGCCTAATTAATTATTATGAGTTAACTCATGTTGTAAACACTCAATATTAAACGTTATTATTATACTGTATGTATATATATATATACATACAGTATATATACAGTATATATATATATATACTGTATATATACAGTATATATTTATATGTATATATATATATATTTATATATATATATTTATATTTATTATTATAATGTTATTAAAGGGCCAAAACCAAGATAGAGATGTTCAAAAACCAAGATAGAGACGACCAAAAACCAAGATAGAGACGACCAAAAACCAAGATAGAGACGACCAAAAACCAAGATAGAGACGACCAAAAACCAAGATGGAGACGACCAAAAACCAAGATAGAGACGACCAAAAACCAAGATAGAGACGACCAAAAACCAAGATAGAGACGACCAAAAACCAAGATAGAGACGACCAAAAACCAAGATGGAGACGACCAAAAATCAAAGATGGAGACGGCCAAAAACCAAGATAGTGACGGCCAAAATTCCGAACTCGAGGCTTCAAAACCGCAGTCCTCAAACCAATGGGTGACGTCACGGTGACTACGTCCACTTCTGATATACAGTCGATGGTTTTAAAACAGCTGCTCTACAGACAGAAACCGTCTGAACGGGACTCCAACATGTTTTGGTTGAATACTTAATTGTTAAAAGTAAATCTCTATCTCTCCCTCTCTCTCTCTCTCTCTCTCTCTCTCTCCCAGTGATGTCGGTGTCGCCCGCCCTCGCTGACCTCTCTCGTCTCTATCAGACGGAGTTTGTTCGGAGCGCCCGGGCGGTTGGTGTCCTCTGGGCCGTCTGTACGCTCTGCTTCGCAATTATCCAGGTGGTCGTCCTGGTGCAGCCGTCCTGGATCGGCACCGGAGAAACCCGCCACGTGGGAGCGGGACCGGTCCCGCCCAGCGGCACCCTGGGACTGTTTGAGGTGAGACACATGAAACCACGCCCCCAAACGGCGACTGTCCAATCACAACATAGCAACAGTAACTAGTCAGCAGCAGGTGGATGCGTTCAAGTCCAACTGAAATCACATTTAGTAAAAAATAATGTCAACGTGTATTTAAAATATAATGATAATAGTTTTGTGTCCCTGTATGTCTGTGTGTCCCCGTATGTCCCTGTGTGTCCCTGTGTGAACCTGTGTGTCTGTATGTCCCTGTGTGTGTCTGGGTGTCCTCATATGTCTCTGTGTGTCCCTGTGTGTTGTCAGGTGTGTGTGGAGTCGGACTGGCCCGTCCCAGACTGTCGTGGCGGTCTGTCCAGTCTGTCTCCTCTGCCATCCTTCCAGTCGGTGGCGGTGTTGGTGGGAGTGTCTCTGTGGGCGGTGTGGACCAGCGTCCTCTGTCTCTGTCTCTTCAGGTTCTGCAGCGCCGCCACCGTCTACAAGATCTGTGCATGGCTGCAGCTCACTGCAGGTCAGTCACTGGTTCTACTGGTTCTACTGGACCTTGTGATAAAGGTTGCAGTCAAAACGGTGAGATTTCCCGTCTGTCTGTCTCTCAGGGTTCTGTCTGGCGTTGGCTTGTCTCCTGTTTCCAGACTCGTGGGAGAGTCCAGAGATGAGAGCTCTGTGTGGAGACTCCGTGAGTTTTATACATTATTATTTATAAATATTCAAAGATAAAAGTTTTATATGTATTATAAAAACATATTGACTTCCAACAGGAAAGAGATCAGGTGTACTTGTCTCCAGGTGTATGATCAGGTGTACTTGTCTCCAGGTGTATGATCAGGTGTACTTGTCTCCAGGTGTTTGACCAGGTGTACTTGTCTTCAGGTGTATGATCAGGTGTACTTGTCTCCAGGTGTATGATCTTGGTACTTGTCTCCAGGTGTATGATCAGGTGTACTTGTCTCCAGGTGTATGATCAGGTGTATTTGTCTCCAGGTGTATGATCAGGTGTACTTGTCTCCAGGTGTATGATCAGGTGTACTTGTCTCCAGGTGTATGATCAGCTATACTTGTCTCCAGGTGTTTTACCAGGTGTACTTGTCTCCAGGTGTAAGATCAGGTGTACTTGTCTCCAGGTGTATTACCAGGTGTGCTTGTCTCCAGGTGTATTATCTGGTGTACTTGTCTCCAGGTGTATGATCAGGTGTGCTTGTCTCCAGGTGTTTGATCAGGTGTACTTGTCTCCAGGTGTTTGATCAGGTGTACTTGTCTCCAGGTGTATGATCAGGTGTACTTGTCTCCAGGTGTTTTATCAGGTGTACTTCTCTCCAGGTGGGCAGCTTCTCTCCAGGTAACTGTTCGGTCCACTGGGCCTACATCCTGGCCCTACTGGGCATTCTGGACGCCGCCATCTTGGCGACGTTGGCCTTCGTCCTCGCCAACAGACAGGACGCCCTGCTGCCGCCAGACGCCAAGGACAGTGAGTAATAGGGACTTCAGTAATAGTTAGCTTATCATTAGCTTCAGGTCCACTTAGCTTAGAGTTAACCTCTGTGTCCATTTTGTTTAGAATTAGCTTCAGGAACAGTTAGCTTAGCGTTAGCTTAAGATCCTGTTATCTTTTATTTTTAAGTACACTTAGCTTAGCATTCGCTTAAAGGTCCCATATTGTAAAAAGTGAGATTTTCATGTCTTTTACATTATAAAGCAGGTTTAAGTGCTATATAAATACTGTTAAACTATCAAAACACTCAATATACGGAGAAATACACACAGCCCATATTCAGAAATTGTGCATTTGAAACAAGCCATTAGGATTTCTGTTCATTTGTGATGTCACAAATTTACAATATATAGATCATTACACGGTTTTAAACGTAAACATTCTAAATGTGTCCCAGTTTATTTCCTGTTGCAGTGTATGTGAATAACATCAGCTGACAGGAAGTAGCAAGGAACTAGCAACACAATTCCATTGAAATGCACTAAAACAGAGCATTTCAGACAGAGTATAAATACAGGTATATTCAGGCAGACAGTACAAGGAAAATAATGTGTTTTTTGAACATTACAGCATTTAAGCATGTTCTAATAGAAACACAAAATACAAATATGAACCTGAAAATGAGCACGATATGGGACCTTTAAGATCCAATTATCTTAGAATTAGCTTGAGCTACAGTTAGCTGAGCATTAGCCTAAAATACAGTTACCTTAGCATTAGCAGTAGGGGGTGACAGGTAAATAATGAGACTGTGTTTGTGTTTGTGTTCCTGCAGTGACCACAGGTCTGCTGATCTCAGCATAGAGTCACCAGGTAAGTCTGTTCTTCTTCTATTGTCATTTGAAAACTTTACACAAACTGTTTTATCCTTTTCCTCCTCTTCCTCCTGATCTCTCCATCCTTCTTCATCATCATCATCAGGAGGAGGAGAACACAAATTTAAAAAGAAGCCAGAAGAAGAATCTCCTCTCATTATCTCCTGGTTTCCATCTTGATGTTGACACGGTGAGGAGAAAAGAACACCGGATATATTGGACTGATTCCATACATTAGGTCTATAATAACATTATATATATAACCATATATATATATATAACTATATATATATATATAACCAACTAACAATCTATATAACAATACGAGTATTAGAGAATAGAGCCTGTGTCACATCTTCATCAGCTTTTATAGTTTTATTCGGGATGTGGAGCCTCTCTGCATCTCCAGCTGGAAGAACATCTCATTCAAATGTAGCAGCACTTGAAGTGTGGTTCTGTCACGCAGTGGTGGAAAGTAACTAAGTACATTTACTCAAGGCAGATTTATTTATACAGCACATTTCATACCCAAAATACTTTACAGATGACACAAAGAAGCAAATAAAAGACAATAAAAGCAAGCAAACTAAAGCCCAAAGAATAAGAACAATAAAAAAAAAATACTTTTGATTTACTCAAGTTCTGTACTTAATTGACACATCGATACTTTTACTGGAGATAATATTTAGATACTTCAGTAAGGTTTTGAATGCAGGACTTTTACTCGTAGTGGAGTATTTTCACAGTGTAGTATTACTACTTTTACTGCAGTAGCTAGAGGATCTGAGTACTTCTTCCACCACTGTTGACATGTTACTGTACTCTCAGTGTTTGTCCTGATTATTAAAGTTTGTTTCTTATTGTTACATTTTTCTGACATAACTGTTATATTTCATATTTTGATGTTTGTCTAATATTGTAATTTGCTTTTGAGCTATGCAAGTGTGGAGGTAGGGAAGAGGAGAGGAACTGAAATAGAGGGAGGACGTCACCACAAACAGAAGCACAACATGTTTTATAAAATCATCTTCTGTGAATTTAAAACATGTCGACATGAAGTCTGAATCTTAAAAGAAGCCGTCTGAGATTGTAGTTAAATCCTCTTGTGTCACATGGTTCATCTCTGTTTAGCCTATAGCTTAGCACAAAGACATCTTCAACTCCAAATCTACCTGATTTACATGTTATATCTTGTTGGCTGGGTCAAGTTAGTTTAGAGTTAGCTTCTGTGTGAAGTTAGTATGGAGTTAGCTTTGGGTCCCTTTAACTTCTGGGTTCCCCTATCTTAGAATTAGCTTAAAGGTCCCATATTATAAAAAAGTGAGATTTTCATGTTTTTTTATTATAAAGCAGGCTTAAGTCCTATATAAATACTGTGAAAGTATCGAAACACTCATCCACAGGGAAATATACACAGCCCGTATTCAGAAACTCTGCATTTGAAACAAGCTGTCAGGATTTCTGCCCATTCGTGATGTCACAAATATACAATTTTTAGACCCTTGACACAATTTTAAACGTAAACATTCTAAATGTGTCCCAGTTTATTTCCTGGTTGCAGTGTATGTGAACGTCATCAGTTGACAAGAAGTACACATGGACCCAGGCTGTTGCCTAGCAACGCAATTCTGTTGCAATTCTGTCGAAATGCGCTAAAACGGAGCGTTTCAGACAGAGGGTAAATACAGGCATATTCAAGCTGACAGTATGAGGAAATAAAGGGTTTTTTAAACATTGCAGCATGTAAACATGTTCTAGTAGAAACACAAAATACAAGTATGAACCTGAAAATGAGCACGATATGGGACCTTTAAGATCCAGTTAGTTTCTGGTCCATTTAACTCGTAGCTCCAGTCAGCTACAGGATTGACTGGTTATTAATTTCATAGCTAACAAGCTTCCAGTCTTTGTGCTAAGCTAGGCTAAACACAGAGATGAAACTGATCTGAAACATGCGACTCTGGAGAACAAGATGATTTATCCAAAACCTCAGTTTCCTGTCAGCATGACCTTTGACCTTTGAAGCACAACCATAAAGTAGATGGTGCCGTTTTTCCCTTCAGTGAGTCTTCCAGTCTGAACAGCTGTTTATTAGATGAGATATGATGTTGCCTTGAACTAACAGACATGTTTTTTTCATAGAGCATGTATAACTGTATAGAACTTGTGTTTTCTCAAAATCTGCACATTTACAAGTTTTTTGAATTTGTTGAATTATGCTGCATTCACGTGATCCTCGGATGGTCCCATTTCCTGAGTTGGGAAGTCGTTCTTCCGACTTCAGTGTGTTCATGAGCTTTAAGTTGTGATGTGGAAACAACATGGACGCTACAAAGAGGACCTGTTTTATTGGTCAGAGTGTCGCTGCACCAGTACATTCCCTAAAACCAGTAAAATGTTGCTTAACCTGGCTTGTTATCAGGTTTAATGCTGATGAAGAACTTTTCTCTCTATAACATTTCTATAATCTGTTAAATTTAAAAATCAAATGTAACTGTGCCAAAACTTTACTTCACCGGGGTCAAGGACCAAAACCAGTTGTCATGGTTACAGCGGCATGTGTTCATGAACATATACTAAGTTTAGCCTCCTGCAGCCTCAAAAGAAAAACAATAATTTTCTATGTTTGTACGCAGATTGTTGTTGTTTGTGTTTACAGAATGAATCACGCATGTCTTCAGACTCCAACAGTGTTTGTGTTCATGTTTTATTCACATGAATAAATTATAGATTTTATCAGACACAAGTTTTTCTCTGAATTACTGAAGGATGACATCACAGTGACATCATCTGTTGGCAGCCAATCATATGGCAGATCGACCTGTTGTTTAGGTCATGTGACTGCTGTTTTTTCCAGTTGTTGAGGCAGAGCACATGGTGATGTTCCCTAATAATGGAGTTATTTGAACAGGTAACATCACCTGTTTAATGATGACATGATGTGGCCAGGTGAGTTATCTACCTGCTCACTTAGCAAAGGTAGTTACCTGTTTAATGATGACGTGATTTGGCCAGGTGAGTTATCTACCTGCTCACTTAGTAAAGGTAAAGTTACCTGTTTAATGATGACGTGATTTGGCCAGGTGAGTTATCTACCTGCTCACTTAGCAAAGGTAAAGTTACCTGTTTACTGATGATATGATGTGGTCAGGTGAGTTATCTACCTGCTCACTTAGCAAAGGTAAAGTTACCTGTTTAATGATGACATGATGTGACCAGGTGAGTTATCTACCTGCTCACTTAGCAAAGGTAAAGTTACCTGTTTAATGATGACATGATGTGACCAGGTGAGTTATCTACCTGCTCACTTAGCAAAGGTAAAGTTACCTGTTTACTGATGATAATATAATAATGATAATAAATACTATTTAGAATATTAAACATTAAAGTATATAACCTGATAATAATGATAATAAATAATACGTAGACGTCAGACAGGAGTTTGTGGTGGATACTGACTTTAATTCAGAGTGGCATAGTTTCACCACAGACAGACGGACAGAGCTGTTGCACATAAGCTGAAATACATGAACACAATAGGAACGAACCAATCACAGAGCCCATGAGCCGTTGCCACGGTTACCGTCACTGTCCATCACCTGTCGGTGTTTTCACACTGATGGAGGGAAGATGGAGTCAGTGCGAAAGTGTTTTAATGGTAAATGTTAAAACATGACCTTTTTTCTAGAGAATCAAAGTGAGCGGGGTCGACTACAACTCCCAGAGAGCATTGCTCCAGCAGCTGGAGGCGGGGTCAAGTTACAGGTGGATCTTTCCCCCAGGAAATGACAGATTTTATGAACTTTTCATTTCTTCTCATTTCAACAACAAGCGACTGATCAGAAACGTTTTCACCAGAAGCAGCAAAACACGAAAAAATACAGAAACAAAAAATCCTGAAAGACAACGACAAGATACACCTCCTCTCCTCTCCTCTCCTCCTCTTCCTCTCCTCTCCTTTATTCTACTGTTCTTGTCTTCTCCTCCTCTCACTCTCTTCTCTCCTCTTCTCTTCTATTCCTCTCCTCCTCCCCTCCTCTCCTCTCTTCTCCTCTACTTTCCCTCTCCTCTCCCCTCCTCCTTCCCTTCTCCTCTCCTCTCCTCCTCTCCTTCTCTTCTGTTCTCTCCTCGTCTCTTCTCCTCCTCTCCTTCTCTTCTCCTCCTCTTCTCTCCTCCACTCTTCTCCTCTCCTCTTACATGTACTCCAGAATCTGATCAATAAGTATTTGGGGGTCGTAGTTCAGGGCCTCTCTCCTCCGGCGCCTACGACTCCCATGATTCAGTTCTTCCACGCCGGCGGTTGCCATGGTATCGATGCGTTTCATCCTCTGCAGCCCGATAGCGGGGGGGCGGAGCTCCTCGTCCTCATCCTCCTCCAGCCTCTTCACTCTGAGCAGAGGGGGGTCGTTGCTAGGCGATGGAGGAGCCACGTCGTCAAGGGAACGGCGGGTTCTCCTTTGGGCGGAGCCAATGGGTTCAGCTGCTGCGATGGACAGGTCCCTCCTCGTACGGCGACCAGAGATCACCGGGGCGTTGTTGGGGCCGATGGTGGACAGTAACCTAGCAACCATACGTCTGAGGAGCAGAAGATGTACAGATACGCTAGTGCTCATGTTTTTCTACGTCAATAATAACGGCCTAATGGTTCTTACATAAGTTTTATATATGTGTAATTTTTACAAAATGTTTTTGATTTAAAGGTCCCATATTGTAAAAAGTGAGATTTTCATGTCTTTTATATTATAAAGCAGGATTAAGTGCCTTATAATTACTGTTAAACTATCAAAACGCTCAATATACGGAGAAATACACACAGCCCGTATTCAGAAATTGTGCGTTTGAAACAAGCCGTTAGGATTTCTGTCCATTTGTGATGTCACAAATATACAATATTTAGACCATTACACAGTTTTAAACATAAACATTCTAAATGTGTCCCAGTTTGTTTCCTGTTGCAGTGTATGTGAATAACATCAGCTGACAGGAAGTGAACCCAAACTGTTGCCTAGCAACGCAATTCCGTTGAAATGCACTGAAACGGAGTGTTTCAGACAGAGGGTGAATACAGGTATATTCAGACAGACAGTATGAGGAAAATAAAGGGTTTTTTGAACATTACAGCATGTAAACATGTTCTAGTAGAAACACAAAATACAAGTATGAACCTGAAAATGAGCACGATATGGGACCTTTAAATTAAAAAATGTTTGTGTCTCTAACAGTGGCCCTGCACATTCTAAACAGCGTCCATTGATTATTATAATTATTCTACCTATCTATCTTATTGGTCAGTGGGATGTTTGGTCACCTCAGCGTGTCCTGGTCTCCTCCTCGGTTCAGTCCAGCCTGTTGAAGTCTGTCCTGTCTCTCTCTCTCCAGCAGCGTCTGAGCCAGCTGAGGCTCCATCCTGTTAATCACAGGTCAACAGGTTATCATCAATAACTTTGATTACTGATAAAATGCTGAGTCCCGTGGCGTTCACCTGTCCAGCAGAGCCTGAGCCAGCCGGGGCTCCAGGAGGCCCCACCAAGCCGCCGGGGGCCTCCCCATGTTCATCCCCCGCCCCGTCTCATCGTAGTCTGCGGGGACCGGTCCCTGGAAGTCCCCAGGTGGCCCCTGATCGTCCTCCTCATCTTCCTCTTCCTCCACCACCTCCACGTCACCTGGTTCGACCAATCCCGCGCTCTCTGCCTCGCTCAGTAGGCGGAGCAGAGCGGCCAGGTAGGCTGTGGATTTAAGTCAAGTTTTCTATTGATGGTTTATTCACACAACAGAAAATAGTAATAGCCCCCTTCTCTGTTAGTAACCATGATGACGTAGCGTTAAGTGGAGGCAGAATAATTCTCTGAACGCGTTAGTTAATGCTGGCAAGCAAGTATTGTCTTTTTTTTCTCAGTTCTTGCAGGTGCTGTGCTATTATTGTGGTTGCTGTACATCTTTCCCCGTCTCTCTTTCTCTCTCTCTCTCTCTCCTCGTCTCTCTCTCTCTCTCTCAACCTAACCGATCGCAGCAGATGGCCGCTCACCCAGAGCCGGTTCTGCTCCAGGTTTCTACCTGCTGAACGGGGAGTTTTTCCTGGCCACAGCGCATTCTAATGCAATGCTCTTGGTGCGATCTCTTGTTGGGTCTCTAAACTATAGAGTACGGTCTAAGACCTGCTCTATATAAAAAGCATCTCGGGATAACTTCTGTTATGATTGACGCTATATAAAAATAAATTGAATCGAATTTTTTTAACAATGGCTAAAGAAAATACGAGTTTCTCTCAATATGTCCTGTCACTCACTCTCCAGGATCACGAGTGTTAGTCGAGAAAGACAACATTAACCGACGGGACCAGATTAGTCGATCCCTACGCAGCTGGCAGACTACTTCAGGAGGAGGAGACGGCCTTCTGCTAACAACAGATAGCAAAATATTAGCAACATTTATTCTCCATCTCTGAAACGTTTCGCCGATATTGTAGCTCGCTAGAGCCTCGAATCACAGTTTGTCATCTCTAATGTATGTGATATCTAGATCCTGGCACCCAACAACACAGCAAGATGAGATTTTAGATGTGCAACTTTAGCCCACTGCTAGTGTTAGCCTCCAGTCTTTCATTTGTTTTGCCTCCAGCTAACAATGTGATGTCATCATGACGTTGACATTAAAAAGGTCTATAGAATTTAAATTTCAAGAAAAAGTCAATATTTCTGGAACAAAGCTGGAAACTGTTGAAAAAAAGTCACAATTAGTTGATTAACAATGTTTCACAAAAAGCTGATCTTGCATAAAGTTGATATACAACATTCTATTATGATCTAGTATTTGTTGTAAAAGTCCGACAGGATTGGTCGTGTGTGAACTGATAAAAACACTCCAACCTGCTCGCTGCTCCTCTTCTTGCTCCCGCCTCTGGTCCCTCTCCACCAATCGCTGCAGAGCCTGGTCCAAGCCCCGGCCCCTCCAGTCACCTGGTTGGTAGTACAGATTATTGGCCCCGCCTACACCCTGAGTGGCGGGATATGACAACATCTGGTCCTCATAAGGCAGCAGGTTACGGAGGTCTCTGCGCTGGCGTCTGACTCCGCCCACTGAGACATCCAGGCCACGCCCTCCGCCACGAGCTGCAGGTAGAGACTGAGAGAGAGAGAGGTCAGAGGTCAGCAACAGAAACTTGTTACCTGTACTGCACAAAGAGGTAGCGTTAGAGAGCTGAAGCCCCGAAGAGAAGTTATTTCCCTTCCTCCGTTCATGTGAATGAGACCCAGACCGAGGCTGGAGCGAGGGCTGGGAGGCGGAGTTAGCAAGCCACGACGACAGCGTGACCGAGCGGACGCTACTGTGCCTGCTCCATGGGCCCCATGGATGCAGAAGAAGATCCAGGTACTTTTCCGCTCAGCAGTCGAGCCTTTTTGTCTTCACGGGCCACTGAGCAACTTTCATATGAATAAACGAGGCCCCGTCTCCAACGCTCTATCTAGTTCTCTTCGTACAGCCATGGTTCCAGTGTTTGTTGTTTCTCATCTCCTCAAACAATAAGTATGTTCTGGTTCTGCATCTTGAGAGGCTTCACTTGATTCATATGTTTTGTCTTTTCACTACCAGTTAGCTCCAGATGAGGACAGATTGATGCCAGCTGGGTCACTAATCCCAGAGCTGCTCTCTGATTGGCCACAGACAGCAAGTGACAGCAGGTATAGAAGGTTCTGGAGGACAACAAACTGTGGCCAGTCTTGAAAAATCATTGACTGCATAGATGCTCCATTCTTCCTACTACCAACCAACCAACTGGTCCATTGTCCCCACTCCCAGTACCAACCAACACCAGTACAACACAGAGGCTGGTAGTTGTGTCTTTGAATCTTGAACAGAGTCAGGCTAGCTGTTTCCCCCTGTTTCCAGTCTTTATGCCAAGCTAGGCTAACCATGTCCTGACTCTGAACACACATAAGACTGATATCATCTGAAGATTTTTTTACTTTAACTCATCCTCTACAGGTACAAAAAAAGACCAAGAAGAAGAAGAGGATCGTCATCATCATCATCATTTACTGCACTTCCTGTGAGTCAGAGGTGAGTCACCCCACAAATCATGTTGACGAATACAGTGACTGTTTTCTACACTCAGCGTTGATCGTGATGATTAACCCTGGCGTTCAGTGAATCCGTGCATTTTGTCAACTTCAGTGTCTGAACTCATTTTCACTCTCAAACACCAGCTAGCGATGTGATGTTGACAAATGATTTGATTCTTTTGAACGCCTCTTTGATATGAACGAAGGGAACCGAGTTATCGTTTTATTGATCCACAGCACTGAGTCTAGACGGGAGGCGGAAGCAGTGTGTCGTGGTATCATTTAGTTTTGTGTGAAACCGCTCAGTGAACTATAGCTGTCGTCTCGCACAATATACGTCACCAACACCAGCTAGCTAACTAACTTCGTTATGTTCCTCTCACAGATGAAACGTTATCTGACCTGATTTATTTTATCCAGCTACTCCTGGTCTTTTTATCAGAAGGGAAGAGAAAGAATGATCAGACCCGTTGCTGGTGTGAGTTCATCCCAGTAGGAAACACACAGGCATCGTAGCTTCAGAGAGAGAGACGTCACTACGACACTTTTGGGTGTGTCATCTTTCTAATGACGTATTTTCACAGTCTGATTCTTCAACAGTTTTACAACAAACTGCAACTTTCTTTACTTGAAAAATTATATTTCAAATTAACAAACATCATATGTGTGATTCATGGCGCAATTCAAACAGGATGAAAAAATGATTTATCTCCCTCCGTTGACTACCGTTCATATTTTTTCTGAAATAAGGTCCCATGGTGGTCACTGGAAGGGGCGGGACTTCACCTCTCTATAGTGCATCATTGGTTAAAGCCGTCAGTGCTGAAAAACAAAAGTTTAAATTGAAATCGAATCATGACCTCAAAGAGTCATGGATTTGTAGAATCGTGACCGCCCTAATAACCATCTGTGCATCTTTTACAGAATATAATAATAATCACAGATTAATTAACCTGCAGGCTTTGAACTCATCATCTGTGCTGTGATGATCTTCATCATGTCTGAGCTACAGACTCACTCTGGTAGAAAATGAATCCGGTTTAATTTCCTGCTGAAGTGTTTTTGTGTTTGTCAGAGATAAATGGCAACAGTGGGACTCAGCAGCTGCTCGCACACAATGTGATTTATGACCATAATATCTCAGCGATTTATGATGCAGTCTACAGCAGGGGAGGAGGAGGAGGAGGAGGAGGAAGAAGTAATGAGTCCTCTGAGGAGCATCACTCTGTCTGACTTCCTGCTGATTCACTCTCTTTCTGTACAAATTACAGCTGGCTATGATAGATATGTTTCCACAGTAGCGCCAATATGATACCTACATATATTTTTAGTAGGGCGGTCAATTGATTAAAATATTTAATCGCAATTTAATCACACATTTATCTGTTCAAAATGTAAATTAAAGGGAGATTTGTCAAGTATTTAATACTCTTAGCAACAGGGGAGTGGGCAAATATGCTGCTTTATAAAAATGTATGTATATATTTATTATTGGAAATCAATTAACAACACAAAACAATGACAGATATTGTCCAGAAACCCTCACAGGTACTGCATTTAGAATAAAAAATATGCTCAAATTATATAACATGGCAAACTGCAGCCCAACAGGCAACAACAGCTGTCAGTGTGTCAGTGTGCTGACTTGACTATGACTTGCCCCAAAACTGCATGTGATTATCATAAAGTGGACATGTCTGTAAAGGGGAGAACGTGGGTACCCAGAGAACACATTTTCATTCACATATCTGGAGGTCAGAGGTCAAGGGACCTCTTTGAAAATGGCCATGCCAGTTTTTCCTCGCAAAATTGATTCCTTAGGTTTTCTAGTTTCATATGATACCAGTATCTTCACTCTAGCTTTAAAACTGAGCCCGCTACAACCTAAAAATTTCAATTTGCTTTAATGCGTTAAAGAAATTAGTGGCGTCAAAACGTTATCACGTTAACTTTGACAGCCCTAGAAATAATAATTAAACAGTTGAGTTAATTAAGTTTATTTTAAATTAAATCTGAAATGAAAATAGCAGTCTTTCAAATTATGATTATATAAAGAATCAGAGCTACAGTACATGGTCCTCACTGTGTCTGAAACTGAACATGGTCCTCACACGGGTAGATGAACGAAGTCACATTAACACACACACACACACACACACACACACACACACACGCAGAGCAGCCATCAGGAGACCTGCTGTAACCTGTGTAACATACGGCCCTGTTGCCGTGGGTTACCGGCTCCTGTCGCTATGGTGACAGATACGAAATGTTCCTCCGGTCACAGCGGCTGCCTACACACACACACACACACACACACACACACACACACACAACCTTGTTCTTCTATCTCTGTGAGGACACTTATTGACATAACGCGTTCCCTAGCCCCTTACCCTAACCACAACTAAATACCCGACCCTGACCCTATAACCTGAATCTGATTCCTAAAACCAAGTGTGAACACTCAAACAGGCCCATGAAGGTCCGTCCCAAAGTGAGGACCGGCCAACATGTCCTCACTCTGAAGGTCTAAAGCTCAAACTGGTCCTCACAAAGATAGCTGTTCAAGTCCAAACAAACACATCTGTTTCTCTCTGCACTGATTCACCTGATCAATAAATCACACACACACACTCCCTCTGTGATGTAACGGTGTTGACAGACAGGTAGAAGATAAACAGCAGCGACATCATTCTGCATCACTATCAGGTTACCGTGACGACGCAGCACCATATTGATAAATCAGCACATACAACACACATGTGAATGTCCTCTCTCTCTCTCTCTCTCTCTCTCTCTCTCTCTCTCTCTCTCTCTCTCTCTCTCTCTGTGTGTGATGTGGGTGTCTCTTGTCCTTACCTGGGCGGTGTGGATCAGAGCGGTGCTGAGCAGCAGGAGGCTGAGGAACGCCATGCTACTGACTGAACACACACACAGACACACACTGACTCATCTGACAACAAACACAGGGATGTAGGAGGAGGAGGAGGAGCAATGACGAAGGAGAGGGGGTGGGGATACTGAATAGATCAGGAAAGAGACGGGGGGAGGAGAGAGGGAGGAGAGAGACACGAGGAAGGGTGGGGCACCGCGGATGAGGATGGAGGAGGAGAGAGCAGCAGGCAGGAGACAAGGACACAAGGGAGGAGAGAGGGAGGAGACAAGGACACAAGGAAGGAAAGAGGGAGGAGTAAAGGACACCAGGAAGGAGAGAGGGAGGAGACAATGACACAAGGAAGGAGAGATACACAAGGAAGGGTGGGGCACCGCGGATGAGGATGGAGGAAAAGACCGGAGGAGGAGAGAGCAGCAGGCAGGAGACAAGGACACAAGGGAGGAGAGAGGGAGGAGACAAGACACAAGGAAGGAAATGGGGAGGAGTAAAGGACACAAGGAAGGAGAGAGGGAGGAGACAAGGACACAAGGAAGGAGAGAGGGAGGAGACAAGGACACAGGGAAGAAGAGAGGGAGGAGCCATGAGATGGAAGGAGGAAGATCTGCTTTATGGCATACAGGTCGGATACTATACTGTATCTCAAATAAAAGCACACTTCAAAGTAATCACATTACTGCTGTAGTACCTCAAAGTAATCACATTACTGCTGTAGTACCTCAAAGTAATCACATTACTGCTGTAGTACCTCAGAGAAATCACATTACTGCTGCAGCACCTCAGAGTAATCACATTACTGCTGTAGTACCTCAGAGAAATGACATTACTGCTGCAGCACCTCAGAGTAATCACATTACTGCTGTTGTACCTCAGAATAATCACATTACTGCTGTGGTATCTCAAAGTAATCACATTACTGCTGTGGTACCTCAGAGTAACCACATTACTGCTGTAGTACCTCAGAGTAATCACATTACTGCTGTAGTACCTCAAAGTAATCACATTACTGCTGTGGTACCTCAGAGTAACCACATTACTGCTGTAGTATCTCAAAGTAATCACATTACTGCTGTAGTACCTCAGAGTAATCACATTACTGCTGTAGTACCTCAGAATAATCACATTACTGCTGTGGTACCTCAGAATAATCACATTACTGCCGCAGTACCTCAGAGTAATCACATTACTCCTCAGTGTGCTACAATTGCCCCCAGTCTCCCCTACTAATACCACAGTGTAGAAATACTCTGCTCTAGTAAAAGTCCTTAATTTAAAATTTCACTTAAGTAAAAGTATATAAGTATGAGTATCAAAAAGTACTTTAAAAAGTACTAAAGTATGTGCAACAAAAAGTACTTTAAGTTAAAGTACATAAGTATGAGGAACAAAAAGCACTTTAAAAAGTACGTAAGTAGGAGCAACAAAAAATACTTTAAGTAAAAGTACATGAGTTTCAGCAGCAAGAAGTACTTTAGGTAAAAGTACATAATTATGAGGAACAAGAAGTACTTTAAGTTAAAGTACATAAGTATGAGCAAGGAGGAAACACGAGATGATGGTTTTGTTTGTTCACTCTGTCACTCATTAATTTGTTCATTAGTTAATTAATTAGTTGATAATTAGCTGTTTGTGTTAATTAAGTCATTCATGTGTTCATGTTCATTCATTCATTCAGTAGTTTATTCACTTGTTCACTCAGTAAACCGACTCAGACACTTTGTAGTTTATTGAAACTTTCCATTGAATAAACACAGCAGGGGGGGGGGGTTGTCTCCATAGCAACAAGTCACACACACTTCATCATCATCACTGTCAACACCGTCGCCATGGTTACTGATGCTGAATAGAATATCATCACACAGGGAGTTACATCACAGAGGAGGAGGAGGAGGAAGAGGAGGTGGAAGAGGAGGAGGAGAGAAGGCAGAAGAGAAGAGGAGGAGGAGAGGAAGAAGAGAGGAGAGGATGAGAGAAGATGTGGAGGAGGAGGAGGAGGAGGAGGGAAGTAAGAGAGGTGATAAAAAGAAGACAGGAGGAAGAAAAGAAATAAAAACCTGAAGATGTAAAGAGTGATAGAAGAAGAATGGACACACACACACACACACACCTGTAGAGGAGAACAGGAAGTAGAATCACAACTGACCATCAGTTACAACACGAGCAGGAAACACGTCACCATGCGGAGGAAGTTACTTCACTGTCCCAACATAAAAAAAACACCAAAGAAGAAGAATTAGAAGCATCCAGTTTGTTTTCAGAGCCAGGAACTCTCCAGAAAGACTTTTAAAAAAAAAAACGGCTCACGGCTGCTGATGATTGGCTGAGAGCCGGCGAGAGGACAGGTAGACAAACACAATCGCCTGTCTGAACATTTAAACAGCAGAAATCTCTCTTTACCTTTTAAGGTGAGCCGAGTTCACGAGTTTGTTGACGTTGTCAGAATTGGCGGAGATCATGGAGGTTAATTTTTCGGTGCATAATAAGTGAATATATTGTAATTTTAGTCGTATATTGTTTTTTCTTCGTAAATTTATAATATGTCTGAGGAAAATGTTGATATTCCTAACGGCATCATCTTCCTCTGTCATTATGCATTACCTGCATTATTTTACCAACTTTCTAGCTTGCTAAATATTTAGCCTGTATGGCTTCTAGACGCCGACAGTTAACGTTGATATTGCCGTTGCTTTGCAACGGTGTTCTCACAAATTCTTAATAATGATAATAATAATAATGCTATTCAGACGGACTTTTGTGCGGTGAGCTGTCCTCCACCGTCGCTGCAGAAGGAATCTAACAAACACACAAACAAAGTGCAAACTGTAATGACGAGGAGCCATTTTGGATCCAGTTTTCCAGCCGGCGTCACCATGAAGCTGAGTCCAGACTGGACTTTACTGCGTCTCCAGAGTGACATCACTTCCTGTGTTGATATTTACATGCAGCAAGACAAACAGCGAACAGCCGGGAGGTGATGCTGGCGGACGCAGGGTCGTTTGGATTTGGAATCCAGTTTGATCTGGATCCAGTTTGATCTGGTTTTGATCTGATTGGTCTCAGTGTGAACCCAGTCTGAACAGCTTCATGATTGGCCGGTGTTGATCCTGGGTGGGCGGGGCATACCAAGGGGGTGGGGCAGATCATTGGGCTCGATAGGAAACATGAAGAAACAGTTGAGTCTATATTATATATCTGTTCAGAGTGATATCTATACAACACAAACATACATTCTGTCCACAGATTAATAGGAATAACTCTGAAGGTTTCTATTTGTCAGCGTCGTTGTTGTTGCTGTTTTGGTGCTTGTTCAAGTTGTGGATTTGTTATCTTCTTTTTATCATTTACACATCGATTCATTATAGTGAACATCTAACCCCCCCCCTCCCCTCCTCCCACCACACCCCCCACCCACATCCCCCATTAACTTTGCAGACAGACAGGAGTGTTGCATTGTGGGTAGGTTGCAGGCGACCCACTGTTGGTTCACTCCGGCGTTTCCTGAGAAGAAAAACACAGATTTGTAGTAAAGTCTCTGATATAAACTGCTGTTTAATTAAAGTATTGCAGTAGCTACAGTACATACAGTACAACGACGCAGAATGAATGGATGTGTTGATGGTGATGAAGGATCAACAGTGAGGCTCATTGATGTGTTATAATGGAGAAGAGATATCAGGATACTAGTCAGTAGATGAACATCAGACTTCTCATTTAAAGTGACTTAAATAAATGAATTTAATGGACCAATCAGGCCTCTACTTCCTGTGTGACTCACCTGCTTCCTGTCTGTTCACATCTGATTGGAGAAGGAGGTGGGCGCCCCCTGCTGGGTGTAGCCCTGCCCATACTCTGCCTCCTGGAGGAAACACAGCAGCAAAGCACATGACACACACAGCCAGTGTACTATAGAGTACTAGTACTGTATATACTGTTGCTGTGTCCCAGTTTCACTTTATAATACTATAGTAATACTTCACAGTATTCTCAGAGCTGAAACAATTTAATCGTTTAGTCACGATCAGAAAATTAATTGGCAACTATTTTCATAATTGATTAATTAACAGGCCGATCACCTGGTTGTGAGTACTAGTTAGCAGGTGGGCCGATCACCTTGTTGAACTAGTTAGTAGGTGGGCTGATCACCTGGTTGTACTAGTTAGCAGGTGGACCGATCACCTGGTTGTGAGTACTAGTTAGCAGGTGGGTTGATCACCTGGTTGTGAGTATTAGTTAGCAGGTGGGCTGATCACCTGGTTGTGAGTACTAGCTAGCAGGTGGGCTGATCACCTGGTTGTACTAGTTAGCAGGTGGGTTGATCACCTGGTTGTGAGTACTAGTTAGCAGGTGGGTTGATCACCTGGTTGTACTCGTTAGCAGGTGGGCTGATCACCTGGTTGTGAGTACTAGTTAGCAGGTGGGCTGATCACCTGGTTGTACTAGTTAGCAGGTGGGCTGATCACCTGGTTGTGAGTACTAGTTAGCAGGTGGGCTGATTACCTGGTTGTATCCTTGCTGGCTGTACTCGGGCTGGTAGCCTCCCTGGTTGCCGCCGGCGTACGGGTCTTGTTCGTAAGCGTCAGGTGCAGCAGGTTTCTCCTGAGGAGGCGGAGCTCGCATGAAGGGAGCGATGATGCCCGTCTCCTTGAAGACGAACCACAGGTTTCCCACCCACAGGATCAGGTTAATGAAACCAAAAGCCTGGAGGGAGAGGACAGAGTAAATATCCTGAGCCTCACTTTGCCTTACTCTGACGAATACAAACATATTATTCACTGAATAAAAGAAGTTAAAGTTTATTTGATGACAATATTTTCAACATGTAGAAGGTCTTACAGGATCTGCTGCTGTTTGTCTGATTCCACCAACAACTCGGACTCATTTATTATTATTGAGAACTTTCTTTGGTTCAATGAAAACCAGGTTTTGTGGAGAAACATGTAAACAAGTAAGGTGTCAGTACAGAAACTCAAGTATCGCCACGACAACCCAAAGAGGGTCGGTCTGCCCGATGACCATGAACCCAGACAGACCTCGCTGATGGTCTTACCACGGAGGTGTTGAGACCAGACATGACCGGGTCGTGGACTTCACGGCAGTCGTTCTCCTCGTCCGCGCAGGCGGCGATCAGAGTGATCACTTTGTCCGGGTCAGTCGCCGTCTTCACGTCGGACAGACCTTTGGCCCAAGCTGCCGAACTCACCAGCCACATGAAGGCAAACACTGCGGTCACACCCAGGTCCTAAACACACACACACACACACGCGGTGTATAAGTAGCGTTTCCCAGAGGTCACCTGTCAGCGACGGCGCCAGGTCGGTAAACTTACGATCAGCGGGCCCTTGTTGTTCTCCTTGTACTTCTCGAAGAAGAAGACGTAGATTGCAAGAGCCACCGTGGAGTAGAGGAAGGCGAAGACGCCGATGGTAACATAGAATTCGGCCGCGGAGGAGTAGTCGCCAACCAGGAAGACGCGCTCCTGGTTCCCGCCACTACAGGTGGGGGCGTCAAAGTACACCTGGTGGAGTCTGAGAGAGGAAGTTGAACTGTGAAGTCTGTCCGTCTGTTGGTCCTCAGAGCAACAAATCTACGTTAAGTGATCCTGTGACTTTTCATGTAGCGCCATCAACAGGTCAAAGTTAAGACTTTAAGAGAGGAAGAAGGGTTATGGATCCCCAGAGGGGGACGTCCAAAGGTGGCGTGCACCAGGACAGAAATAAGTTCAGATAATGTTACAGGTATATCAAATAAAAATAAAAATGGAAACTATAAAAAGAGTAATTAGACTCACAAACGGTATTAACTGACCTCCTGCCAGCATTCAAACATGCTAACGTTAGTTTTAGCACTATGCTAACATGCTAATGTTTCCATTAGCATTGTGTGCAGATTCCTCTCAGTGCTACAGAGATGTTCACTCACATTAGTGACTCATGTTGTAGCCTACTGACCTGAATGGATAGTCGAACTCCACCTCTATACTCAGGTTGCTTTCTGTCCGGACCTTACACTGCACCGCCATCCGGAACATCCCAGAATAACTGCCACAGGTGGAGAAGGCAAAGATGGCGAAGAACTGGAAGAGGAGGAGGAAGAGACAAATTGTAAGTAACAATGCAGAGATTGTTGACGTGAAAAACATCTTATCAGTTAAATTTGTTGGTACCAATGGACTGTTTAGGTTTTGTAGTTTCATATGATGCCAGTATCTTCACTCTAGCTTTAAAACTGAGCCAGCTGAAACCTAAAAATCACAAGTTGCGTGAATACGTCAAAGAAATTTGTGACGTTAAAACGAATTTGCGTTAACGTGTTATTACCGTGTTCATGTTGACAGCCATAGTTTATATCGGAGGGGGAAAAAACTGTAAAAAATCTCATTAATTGGTGATTTTTCTCAGAGATCCACTTGATAACCAGAGTGAATATTAATTTATTGGTTCATATTTGTTGAATTATCTATCGTTTGCATTCACACGTTTAGCTTTATGTGATGACTGACCAACAGTACCAATAGAATGAACAGTTATATGCTTCTTTCAAGGAAATGATCCACAACATTTTGAGGGGATTAGAAGGAATAAACTATGAAATCAGAAACATTCTGCCTGTTGTTACTTTTTTAAACGTAGTTGTGTTGAAGCGGAGGAAGTGTTATTTTGTGGAGAACAAAGAGTGAAGCTCCTGCAGGATGATGACTCATCATCTCTTCTATCTCATTGAAAAAACAGTCCAACTCACAGAGATCGGCGCTGATCGCCACACACACACACACTGCAATGATTAGTGTCTCCAGAGAGTTGGAGGTAACTGAGGCATTTGTAAATAATGGGTGTCACGCCCAGACTGTCCATTGATCACGACTGTAGCCAGGAGAACACTTCGTCAGGCTTTATTAAATGTGTCTTCATCAGTGTGAGGGTTGGACATACTGTAGGTAGATGGATGTCTCCAGTGGTGTCTAGCCGTGGACTGACGCTCGGCTTACAGTTTGGCTTACATAGAAATCCAATAAGTTACTTGTGTTGCTCTGATGAACTCACCCACTGTAAGGCCTTAATGAAGCCCAGAGGAAGCTTCAGCACCCTGAACTGGCCCTGGGCCACCAACTGCACACAAAGAGAGAGAGAACACATAGGGTGTTTATTTTTTCATTCATTAAATCACAGAAATCATTGCAAAACATAAGAGCCAGATGATAATATATAACAACAATAATAATAAACTTTATTTAATAACAGTTTTCAAAACAAAGCTACAAAGTGCGTAGCATGGTTCAACCAGGATTAAAATATTTCAGTACAAATAGAATAAGAAAGTCAAACAAACACGTCACAGCTAACAGGTGAAGACAGTAAAACAACAGTCGCTCACACAGCACCACTTCCCATCATGCATTGCGTCTGACTTGAAGAGAGCTTGACTACAGAACTGTAGTTGAACCAGCGGCCCAGTTCAGACCTGGTGTTAACATGCGTCCTCAGTGATCAGATCACAAGTCAACAGCAAAAAAAAAAAAGGTTGTTGACAAAACGGGAATATGACGTCTGACTATAGTAGAAGCTGCAGGTCAAAGGTCATCCTCCAAGCTGCAGGCGCACTCATGCTCGTTTGAGTCTGAGCAGCGAACTGATAAATGTGTTTATCTGTCTGTCAGTTTGTTCTAGTTAGTTAGCTAGCCCAACTTGTTTCATTAGCTAACTGAGGGTTTTCATTGTATTTTTTTTCATCCACCTTAGTTTAGTGTGTTAATTTCACCAAGGCATTTGTGTATGAACGGGTGAAATCAACGCAGTAGATTACACGGAAACCCACCGGCAGAATTAACACAACACACTGACGGTCTCTCTCTCTCTCGCACCTTCTTTGCCGTCTCCTCCTGCTGGAGATAAATTAACGGAAAGCAGACGATACCGGGGGTTTGCCGGCCTCTAACAGGTCTGAACGACGGGGCGCGTACAACTTTCAGTCCACCTTGGTGGACGGTGCACCTCCAAAACGTCCCGAAACTGCATTTCAAACGGCGGACCTCGGCAACATGTCTATCCGTCCTCTGGTGAGCTGTGGCCGGCGTGCGGCGGTGCAGCTCCTCGGTGCAGCAGCAGCCAGACGGCCGCCTCGCCAGGAGGAGACGGTAAAGAAGAGAGCGAGTGAGAGAGAGTCGTTGTGTTGCGCTAATTCTTGTCTCATTTGTGGTCTAATAAACAGTGAATTCATCTAAACTGGGTTGAAAAACAATGCAATCTGGTTGCCATGATAATGAATTACTACTGACTTATTACTAGTTAAAAAGAGCGTTCTCGTGCGTTATTAATGTCATGTGATCAGCATAAATATGTTTATTATTTTTCATTGTGATTTTGTTGCAAATTAACTTGTTTTGGTTGGGGGGGAATGTTTAGACAGAGGTGTAGAATTGATATGCAAAATATGCCTCTAGGTTAAAGGGGCTACAAATGTCTTCTCTGCTGAAGAATGTTGTAAATTGTAAATTTCTTTTTTTTTAAAGTTATTTTTTTGGGGGCATTTTCCATTTTTATTGAGAGGACAGTGGATAGAGTCTTGGAAAGGGGGGAGAGAGAGAGTGGATGCGGAAAGGGCCATAGGCCGGATTCAAACCCGGGCCGCCGCGGTCAGGACCAAGCCTTGATACATGGACGCCCGCTCTACCAACTGAGCTAACCCAGGCGCCCGTAAATTGTAAATTTCTGTGTCAGTAATACGCCCATGGGAGGGGCTATTAGTTTAAAAGGGGGTCATCTTGGCCTGATAAAGTCAGTCTGATCTTGAAGTGGTTACACAGAAGGTAACATTCATTGAATTTACAGATTGCATTTTGGATTGTTTTTTTTGCCTGTTTCTGACAGAAAAGTATGGAGTTATTGAGGAACTCAATTTTCAGTGCTATTTGATGTTTTTGTACATAGCTTATTTTCTATTTTTTCACCTTTTGTAAATATTACCACTGTTTGCACTTTGGGAGGCCAGCATAATAAAAGGGTCTAATACAACGTTTTTCAACTACGCCAGTGTTTTCATGTTTTGAAGTAGAACCCCGCAACAGGAAGGCTTCAGGTTTCTGGGATCCACCATCTCCCAGGAACTCAAGTGGACTGCCAACATAGACACCATCAGGAAAAAAAGGCCCAGCAGAGGAGATACAGTACTTCCTGCGTCAGCTCAGGAAGTTCAACCTGCCTCAGGAGCTGCTGATCCAGTTCTACACTGCAATAATCCAGTCTGTTCTCTGCACATCCGTCACTGTGTGGTTTGGATCAACAACCAAACAGGACCGTAACAGACTACAACGGACAGTCAGGACAGCAGAGAAAATCACTGGTGCCAGTCTACCCTCCATCCAGGACTTAGACACCTCGAGTGTCAGGAAATAGGCAGGAAGCATCACTGCAGGCCCTTCAAACCCTGGACACAACCTGTTCAGCTATTGCAGTAATATATTGTAGTAATATATTGTAGTAATATTGAAGTAATATATTGTAGTAATATTGCAGTACTATATTGTAATATTGCAGTAATATTGCAGTACTATATTGCAGTAATATATTGTAGTAATATTCCAGTACTATATTGTAGTTATATATTGTAGTAATATTGCAGTAATATATTGTAGTAATATTGCAGTACTATATTGCAGTACTATATTGCAGTAATATATTGTAGTAATATTGAAGTAATATATTGTAGGAATATTGCAGTACTATATTGTAGTTATATATTGTAATATATTGTAATATTGAAGTAATATATTGTAGTAATATATTATAATATATTATAATATTGCAGTAATATATTGTAGTAATATTGAGGTAATATATTGTAGTAATATTGCAGTAGTATATTGTAGTTATATATTGTAATATATTGTAATATTGAAGTAATATATTGTAGTAATATATTATAATATATTATAATATTGCAGTAATATATTGTAGTAATATTGCAGTACTATATTGCAGTAATATATTGTAGTAATATTGAAGTAATATATTGTAGTAATATTGCAGTACTATATTGCAGTAATATATTGTAGTAATATTGCAGTACTATATTGCAGTAATATATTGTAGTAATATTGCAGTTATATATTGTTGTAATATTACAGTAGCATAGTGTAGTAATATTGTGCAGTAATATATTACAGTAATATATTGTACTATCATATTGCAGTAATATATTGCAGTAATATATTGTAGTTATATATTGTAATGTTTCAGTAATATAATGCAGTAATATATAGAAGAAATATATTGTAAAATTTCATTAATATATTGCAGTAATATATAGTATTTATATATTGTAATATTTCAGTTATATATGGAAGTAATATATTGCAGTAATATATTATAGTAATATTTTGCAGTAATATATTGCAGTAATAAATAGTAATATATGGTAGTAATATATTGCATTTATATATGGTAATATTTCAGCAATATATTGCAGTAGTATATAGTGGTAATATATTGTAGTAATTTAATTTCAGTAATATATAATGATAATGATTATCTGCAATACAGTCAGATCCCCAGTAACAATCTGATTATTATCTTTATAAAGATTATATGTAATACAGTCAGACTCCCAGTAACAGTCTGATTATTATCTTTATAAAGATTATATGTAATACAGCCCAGATCGATAACAACAGAGACAGATTTCTATAAAAATAATAATTCATGAATAAAACAGACATCTTCCTGCAGTAATATATTGTAATAATAATGCAGTACTATATTGCAGTAATATATTGTAATAATATTGCAGTACTATATTGCAGTAATATATTGTAATAATATTGCAGTACTATATTGCATTAATATATTGTAGTAATATTACAGTAGCATTGTGCAGTAATATATTACAGTTATATATTATTGTAATATTGCAGTAATATATCGCAGTAATATATTGTACTAGTATATTGCAGTAGTATATTGTAGTTATATATTGTAATGTTTCAGTAATATAATGCAGTAATATATAGTAATATATTGCAGTAATAAATGGTAGTAATATATTATAGTAATATTCTGCATATAATGTATTTATATATTGTAATATTTCAGTAATATATTGCAGTAATATATATTTATATATTGTAATATTTCAGTAATATATTGCAGTAATATATAGTTGTAATATACTGCAGTAATATATTATAGTAATATTCTGCATATAATGTATTTATATATTGTAATATTTCAGTAATATATTGCAGTAATATATGTTTATATATTGTAATATTTCAGTAATATATTGCAGTAATATATAGTTGTAATATATTGCAGTAATATATTATAGTAATATTCTGCATATAATGTATTTATATATTGTAATATTTCAGTAATATATTGCAGTAATATATAGTTGTAATATATTGCAGTAATATATAGTTGTAATATATTGCAGTAATATATTATAGTAATATTCTGCATATAATGTATTTATATATTGTAATATTTCAGTAATATATTACATTAGTATATAGTAGTAATATATTGTAGTAATTTAATTTCAGTAATATATAATGATAATGAATAATGATTATCTGTAATACAGTCAGACCCCCAGTAACAGTCTGATTATTATCATCTTTATAACGATCATCTGTAATACAGCACACATCGATAACAACAGACAGATTTATATGAAAAATAATAATTCATGAATAAAACAGACATCTTCCTGATTTCTGTCAAGACCTATTGAGTAGTTATATATTGTAATGTTTCAGTAATATAATGCAGTAATATATAGCAGTAATATATTGTAATATTTCATTAGTAGATTGCAGTAATATATATTTATATATTGTTATATTTCAGTAAGAAATGGAAGTAATATATTGCAGTAATATATATAGTAATTTTCTGATTATTATTATCTTTATAATGATCATCTGTAATACAGCCCAGATCGATAACAACAGAGACCGATTTCTATGAAAAATAATAATTCATGAATAAGGCAGACATCTTCCTGATGTCTGTAAAGGTCTGTTGAAAGAGGATGGGACACTGGTGTTGAGCCATGAGGTTTGACGCATGCGCAGTGTGACCGGAGCTGCGGTCCTGCGCTGCTATTGGCACAGTTTCAGCAGACCAGATGTTACTGCACATGTGTGGAACCCCAAAGACATGACGCGGTGATGACGCGCTAGACCTCCTCTTTTCACCCTCCTTGATTTCTGATGTCGGACTTGATTTTCTCTGATTCTGCTGTTATTGTGAATATAATCAGTATTGATAATATAAATAATATGAATATCGGTAATATCTCCGTGATGCGGCCCGACACCGAGATGATTCACCGGCAGACAGACACAAACACGAAGCCCCGGCGGGCCGACCAGAAAAACACGACACAAACACACCCCGAACACCAGCACGACCATCACAACACTGAGATGATGAAGACATGATGAAGACCAATGTAGAAATATCATGTAGATGTGGATGTTTGTACCTGATTTACGACGTCCATCCTGCCGCCTGATGAGAGAGAGAGAGAGGAGATGGAGGGAGGAGGAGGAGGATGGAGAGGATGGAGAGGAGGGAGGGAGGGAGGGAGAGAGGAGGAGAGGACGGTGGGTGGGAGGGAGGTGAGGATGGGGGGGAAGAGTGGTGGAGGATGGAGAGGATGTGGGGGAGGAAAGGAGGGGGGGGGGAGGAGAGGATGGGGGAGGGAGGAGAGGAGAGGAAAGGAGAGGATGGAGGAGAGGAGAGGAGGAGGGAGAGGAGATGGAGGAGGAGGAGATGGAGGACAGGAGGGAGGAGAGAGGAGAGAGCAGAGGAGAGGAGGAGGGAGAGGAGATGGAGGACAGGAGGGAGGAGAGAGGAGAGAGCAGAGGAGAGGATAGGAGGGAGGAGAAAGGAGAGGAGAGGAGGAGGAGGGGGATGGAGGAGGGAGGGAGGAGGACGAGGAGAGGATGGGGAGGATGGGGGACATCATGGTAGTAGGAGATGTTGACGTATGATGATGATGATAATAGAGGATGATGTAGAAGCAGTAAATCCATCTCTCTCTCTTTATATATATATATATATACAGTATTTATATATATAAAATGTGCTTCAAGTATCAGAAGTAAAAGTACTTTATTAGGTATGTATGTGCTGTATATACTATATCCATTCTATGTACCTGAGCAGTAAGTGAACAGTGTACCTGAGCAGGTAGAGTACAGTGTACCTGAGCAGGTAGTGAACAGTGTACCTGAGCATAGTGAACAGTGTACCTGAGCAGGTAGAGCACGGTGTACCTGAGCAGGTAGAGTACGGTGTACCTGAGCAGGTAGAGCACGGTGTACCTGAGCAGGTAGAGCACGGTGTACCTGAGCAGGTAGAGTACGGTGTACCTGAGCAGGTAGTGAACAGTGTACCTGAGCAGGTAGAGTACAGACTGGACAACACCTCCTCTCTCACTCTCAAGTTCTGAAACTCTAATTAGTCCTGACTACACGCTGAACTGAACCAACGATGCATTCAAGTGCACCTCAATAAACCACAACATCAGAAATATCTCAGTTTGACAAGAGGAAGTTAAAAATGTGTGTCTGTGTGTGTGTGTCTTTGTGTGTTTGTGAAAGGCTGAGTGTGTGCACTGGAGAGTGAAGACACACCCACACACGCACACACACATTTGCACACAAGCAGACACGTGGAGAGGAGGCTGGAGGAGATGGGGTAATGAGGAACTTCAGTCAGAGCACAGAGGATGGCCTCTTTCAGGAATTCCTGTAAAAAAGTAAAAGTCCTCACAGGGGCAAAACTTCAACAATGGAGTGTTAACGATTATAATTGCTATAATAATGCTTATTATTATTATTATTATTATACACATCAATATATAAATACACGTTTAATGAGCCTCATGTACTTTTACTTTAAATGATGTCATTGTATATCATGCTGTCTGCATACTCAGAATGAGGCTTGCTTTATTTATTTCTTCTTCTTCTTCTACCTATGTTGTTGTTTTCTGTTTGTTTATGTGTGTGTGTGTGTGTGTGTGTGTGTGTGTGTGTGTGTAAACCTCTTTGTATATTATATTCAAGTTGGGGAACATTATTTGGGACTAGGAGGTAACCCCCAAGTTGCGAAGTCTTTGCAAGTTTTTGCAGTTTGTGGGTTTCCTTTTAGATGCGACCAAGTGTACAAATATGGAACGCCAAAGTACATGTTATCAAGAGCTCGTTATCCTTAGAACATTTTAAAAGGAAATTATCATCACATTTAATTTGTGATGTCTAATTATCTTTTGATATGTTTAGATATATTTTCTTTTCTTCTATACTATTTTTTGTATGTATTTCATTGTTTTTATTGGATTGTTTTCCACTGTTTGGTTAGGTTGTTTTGCACATTTTGTGTACTTCTTGTTGTTGTTTAACTTTTGTTGTATTTTTAAAATTATGTTAGTTTAGATCTTTCTCCCTTTTTTGTTATTTTTTTTTTCTCCTGGGGTTGGAGGGAGGTCCTTTGTATAAGCCTTTGGCTTCTTGACCTCTCCTGACACATTTCTTGTTTTTTTTTCATTGACTGGATTTTGTGCAGTTTTATATCTGTGCAAATGAATAAAATAAATAAAATAAATAAAATAAATAAAAATAAAAAAATAAAAAAATAAAATAAAATACAAATAAATAAAATAAAATAAAATAAAATAAAATAAAATAAAATAAAATAAAATAAAATAAAATAAAATAAATAAATAAATGAATAAAATAAAAAATACATAAATAAATAAATACAGTAAAATAAAAATAAATAAATAAATAAAATAGACGCGACCCATTATTTGTGTTCAGGTTCAGTTCAGATCTTTTATTTTGGAGGGCTGCTACCCGGAAGCGGCTCTCTGTCTGAACGTGCTGTGGGCGGAAGCAGCGGAGGACCTGGAGCTGTGACGTTTGGGATTTTACAGAGTTTTTAAAGTTGTAAATTGTTGGTTCCGGACGGTTCTGATGTGACGGAGTGAACCGGGTCCCGGTGTGAACGGTCGCTGTTAGCTGGTAGCTGTTAGCTTCAGGTAACGTTGAGTCTCATTAGAACATTAGAACATCAGAACAGTAGAACATTAGAACAGTAGAACATGTCGGCAGCAGCAGCAGCAGCGGACCTGAGAGGACCGTTCCTCTACCAGCTGCCGCCCGTCGTCCTCTGGGAGTTCTGCCGGCTGATGGACGGACTGTCCGACCGGGAATGGACCCGATTCGGTGAGTCAGAACCAGAACACCGTCTACTACTGGCTAACAGGCTGTAACCTACCTGTACCGGTCTGTACCTGTACCTGTCTGTCTGTCTGAGCTACAGGTGTGTTCATGGGTCACTATCAGAACCAGATTTATGAACACAGAAGGAAACATAACGGACAACAAAATACAGGTGTTAATTCATATTATTAATAATATATATATATATATATATATATATATATATATATATATATATATATATATATGTATATATATATATATATACATAATATATATATATATATATATATATTATTAATAATATATATATATATAAGTATATACATGTACATTATGTAGATGTACATACTTATATATATATTATTTTTACATACTTATATAAATAATATATATATATAAGTATGTACATCTACATAATGTACATGTACATACTTATATATATATAAGTATGTACATGTACATACTGTGCATACTGTGCATACTGTGAGTATGACTCATATTGACGTGTAACAGCAGATAGCAGCAGTGCATATGTGGTGTTGGAGGGTTACTGACAGTGATGGTAGATGTTAATGACTGATGTTGTGTGGTGCCTCCCAGAGGACAGGAGGTGGACCAGGTCCAGGAGGACCCTGGAGGAGGTGGATTCTGTTTGGTTCAGAATAACCTTTAACAGCTGGGGGATATTTGAAGCCCTGTTTCTCAAAGATAAATAATACATTATTAATTAACTGTTTATTAGGTTATTAATGATTCATATTTCATTTTAATTTAGGAGGTACTAAACCAGCTGTTTGTGAAACCACAATAATCATGGACAGATGTGGTGGGGGGTGGAAGAAGTACTCAGATGTTGTACTTCAGTAAAAGTAGAATTTCAGGATCAATAAAGTTTTATCTTAATCTATATTAATACATAGATAATTTATTAGTTGATTATATTTCATGTGTACCAGACAGTTCTTATTCCCAGAGCGTTAAATAATAATAATAAGAAGAAGAAGAATGTGAAGAAATTCAATTTTTTCACTCTGTTTTTTTACACACACATCACCAAAGGCCTGAAATACACATGTGCACAAACAGGACCTATATACATGCATTAATGGAAAGATGTCAGAGCGAGGGGGCTGCCCCTGACAGGCGCCCTGAGCAGTTGTGGGTTGGTGCATTGCTCAAGAGGCAAACTGGCAGCTCTCCAGCTACCAGTTCACACTCAGTACTTGATCCATGTGGGGACTTGAACTGGCGACCAAGTCCCTATGAACTGAGCTACTGCCGCCCCAAATAACGACGGCTGTTGGCGTTTGGTACCGCCACACGAGGCAACTTTGAGCGCCGGTGAGACACACGGGGCGTTCCATTAACTATAATGTAAAACCATCAGCAGCAACAGTAAACACTCAGGGAAAGCACTGCAGTGACGTAATTTAATGGGCGGGTGGGAGTGGAGGAGGACGGGACCAACAAACACAAGGCTTTTATCCAGGAGATTATGATGCTGGCATGTTCATGTCCCGTGTTCACAACGTTCAGTCACATTTTATATACTGTATATATACTTTGAAGCCTCAGAGGTCCTGGGTGATCAGACTGCCGTGCGATTGGCTGAGAAGAGGGAGAGGCGGACGGACTGGGTGATGAACCAACTGGAGAACAGGAACGGTCGTGTCGGGGAGCTGATCGACCTGTTGGAGCGTCTGGAGCTGCTCCGCCCCCGTGATGTCATCCTAGGCTGTGAGTTCCCTGACCTCTGATGACCTCTCACCTCTGACCTCGGTAGGGTCAGGGGTCAAACACTGGAGCTTACCTCTCTCTCTCTCTCTCTCTCTCTGCAGGGGCGTCCAGTCTGAAGCCTTCCTCCTCTTCTCCTCCTCCTCCTCCTCCTCCTCGTCCTCCTTCTCCTCCTCCCACCAAACCGTCTGAGGCTTCGTCCACACTGAGCACTGTCAGACTGAGCCCGACAGGTAACACACAAACACACACACACACCCACACACACACACACACACACACAGGTAACACATATAGCATATAGCTGATGTTATAATAGCATAGCGCTAGACATTATGCTAATAATACTACTATTACTAATAATAATCATGATAATCATAACTAGAGCTACTGTGATATAATATAATATAACATATAATAGAGTTGCTGGTCTTTATCTAGTAGATGGAGGAGGACGAGGAGGAGGAGGAAGAGGAGGAAGACCCCTCCCCAGACCGGCCCCGCCCCCCTCCGGTCTGCATAATGATGATGATGATGATGATGATGATGGTGGCGGCGTCCCTCAGCCCCTCAGCAGCGGGGTGATGTGCTGGTCGTATGAAGAGGTGCATGCTGGGACGGCGGGGTTCTCCCCCTCCCTGCAGGTGGGGGAGGGGGGGTTTGGAGTCGTGTACAGAGCGTCCCTGAGGAACACCGACTGTGCTGTCAAGAGACTCAAACAGGTCAGCCAATCACAGCGCAGACATACTGTACTGGCTACTTAGCTAGCTACCTTGCTAATTCCCCCATGCTACAGAAAATGAGCCCAACAGCGGACAGCGCTGGGTCACGGTACCTCTGCCTCACTCCTCGCCGCTAGGAGACTACTTCACCGGGAGGAGAGCAGGCGTTAGCTAGCTAGATTGTCAGTTTCCGGACAAACTAACTAGCTTACTAGCCAGTTCCAGAGACAGACAACCTAGCTAGCTAACTAACGTTAGCCAGCCGTCTACTCCTCCTGAAGTAGTCTGGCAGCGGCGTACGGGTCGGCTAATCTGGTTCGTTGGTTAATGTTAACTTTCTCAACTTCAGGCTCTCATTTTGACAGGAAGTGGACTGTGATTTGTTGTTGTTGTTGTTTTTGTAGGATTGTCTGCTGGACTGGACTCTGCTGAAGGAGAGCTTTCAGACTGAAGTGGACAAACTGTCAAAGTGGGTACAGATCCCATACAGTATATAAATACATATTTATGATGCCAGTATCTTCACTCTAGCTTTAAAACGGAGTCCGCTACAACCTAAAAATCACAAGTTGCGTTAATGCGTTAAAGTGGCATCAAAATGAATTTGTGCTAACATGTTATTATCCCGTTAACTTTGACAGCCCTTATGTATATATATACATATACAGTATACATGAGATCTGCTCACAGTGTTTAAGACAAGCACATTTATTATTCAGGTTCAGACATCCGAACATCGTGGATCTGCTCGGTTTCAGTGAAGGTTGCGGATCAGTGTGTCTGATCTACAGCTACATGGAGCACCAATCACTGGAGGACCAGCTGCAAAATGTAATACACACACACACACACACACACACACACACACACACACACAGATATATACGTAACATAACACACTGAAACACACACACGCTGTATGTGTTGTCCGATGTTTTGAAGGTTTCTATCCTGATATGATGTGTGTGTGTGTGTGTGTGTGTGTGTGTTGTCAGGAGTGTGCATCCCTCTCCTGGTCTCAGAGAGTTGGTGTTGTTGAAGGAGCAGCAACAGCACTGCAGTTCCTCCACTCCCCCCCCGACAAACACACAGCGCTCATCCACGGAGACGTCAAGAGGTAGGTCTGCGTGGACCAGATCAGGGCTCCAGCCTTTATTCCTCTCACAGCTGATCTGAATCAGTGAAAGTGGCTGAGAGCTCCTCATAGCACTAAGTTGTCCATCGCCAACAGCAGACATCATTTCTGCCTTCCTCTTATGGTCCTTTCATAACGTTTCAGCCACGCAGTCATCACCTCTGTTAGTCTACGATCTCGCCATAGGCGAAGGGCTTTTAGTGTTTTGTCAGGATGTGTGCCACTAAACGAAGCCTCTGTCGCTGCGTTGGCCTTCTTCCTCAATTTTTCTGTGGTCACTCCAATCTGGTCTGCTCTCGCTAGTCCTCTAACATCGCTTGATGTTACGGCGTGTAACCAAACTTGAAAGCAGCCTAACTCATTTAATTGACAGCAGATTGGTAAATAATCATTTTGTGTCAGAAGGGGGCGGGATGTCTGTTCATGTGATTGGATAGAAATGTAAACAGGTTTACAAAGGGATTTTGTGTTATCAAAGATATCTACATTATTCTCTGAACCTTTAGCGAGCCACTCAGAAACAGGTAGAAAGTATTTGGAGACTCCAACACCTGCTTCCAGTTTTACCTGGTTTGAATATTGGGGTCTTTTGTCTCTCTGTGTCTCTGCAGTTCAAACATCCTGTTGGACCGCCACCTGGTGGCGAAGCTGGCGGACTTTGGTCTGGCTCGGTGTGCGTCTCGTGGCTTGTCAGTACGGTCGGCGGCTCAGACGGCGTCAGTCGGTAAAACGGCCACTATCAGAGGAACGCTGGCGTACCTGCCCGATGAATATGTGAGGAACGGAGAGCTCGGGACCGCTGTGGACGTCTACAGCTTCGGAGTGGTGAGACATCGCAGGGGCTGATGGGAAATGTAGTCTGTTTGTTCAACAAATGTTCTGCACATTTTAGATTTTTTTTTACCCTGCTGATTTCATTCCTGCATTGTTTTTATTGTTTTTATTTCTGCAAAGTATGTTGTGAACATTGGTTTTGAGAAGTGCTGTACAAATCAATGTATATATATATATATATATATATATAATCTTAATCAATCCTAAATGAATCAATGAGCTAACGATTGCAGTGATGCTAAAGGCACCACTGATGTCATCCTATGTCATTATGTCGTGTTTCAGGTGTTGTTGGAGGTCCTGACAGGTCGCCGAGCTCTGGAGAAAGACAGGGAGTCAGGAGAGAGATTCCTGGTCAGAACACACACACACACACACACACACATAGTTTATAACTAGACCTGTAAGCAGTCAGTACAAATATCAAAACATTGTTTAATGTTGTGTGATGTTTGGCTCAGTGATGTGGTTCTGGTTCTGGTTGTATAGAAGGACCTCGTGGATGAGGTCGAGGAGAGTCGTACCGGTTCGTCAGCAGAGGCCTGGAGGAAGCAGCTGGACCACCGGCTGATCACAGGTGAGTCAGTCTGTGTGTGTTTGTGTCAGGTGATGTTTCCTGCCGGTTACCTGCAGCTGCTGTACCCATGTTGTGTCTGCAGGGGGCGCTGCGGAGCCTGCTGGCTGTATGGAGGTGGTTGCTCTGGCCTGCAGGTGTCTTGACAAGAAGAGGAAGAAGAGACCAGCCATGACTGAGGTCAGAGAGACTGTTTGTTTGTTTAAAGAAGAGAGCGAGTGAGAGTCGGTGTGTTGCGCTAATTCTTGTCTCATTTGTGGTCTGATTAACAGTAAATTCATCTAAACTGAGTTGAAAAACTATGCAATCTGGTTGCCATGGTAATGAATTACGTCTGACTATTAACCACACCCCCATTCTCTGTTTGAGAAAGAACCAAAAACAGGAAGTAAAACCGGCTGTACTGGGGCTTTAAATAGGGTTAAAATTAATCATTGTTGGTGCGACCCAGCCCTAAATGTGTACCTAACACCAGCATGGTGTTCCTCAGGGATCCTGTTGGGATCCTCTTCCGTTCCTCATGTCCATGTTCTCCTCGCAGGTGTTTGAAAAACTTCAGGACATTCACGTCATCATGAAGAGGACCAGCTCTTCAACCTCCTCCCCCCTCCATCACCCTCCTCACCCTCACCTTCAGTCCCCCTGCCTGTCCTTACCCAGACCCCCCCGCCCCCTTGACTCCAATGTTGAAACTCTGTCCAACCAGCTTTCCAAACTGGGACCACTGGAGGACACCTACCAGCCCTCCCAGCTCTCCTCCTCTTTCTGCTCCCTCACCACTCCTAGCCCGCTGCACTCCTCCTCCTCTCTCCCACCCCCCTCCTCCTCTTCCTCTTTCACCAATCCGTGTGAAACCGATGAAAGTCGAGGCTTTTCCCAGTACGAACTTTGCTCCAAGATCAGATCTAACGGGACCAGCTCCAGGTCTCTGTCTCCATCCCTCACAGGGGCCCCCCCAGGACCAGACACTAAAGGGCAGACCACAGCAGGACTCTGTGGTGTCCCAGAATGCCTCTCTCCTGTGGGGTCCCTGAAGTCGTCGTCCCCGGAGCCCTCAGGTAAATCAGCAGCTCTGTAAAGGACCAGCACTCTGAGTTCTATAATAAAGGCCTTTTATTTTGCAAAACAAAAAAAAACGCTATAAAAAAAACAAGTAATCTCACAACACTGAACCATTTCTTCTCTTGTGAGATGCTTTTTTGTGAGACTTTGGACTCTAATAGACACCCGAAGAAATGGAGTGATTAAATAAATGTAAAACTAATCCATGTCCTGTGTGTGCTCAGCCCACATGAATCCCAGTAAGCAGCGTTTCCTGCAGAAGAAAACTCTGTACGAGGAGGGAAGGATTCAAACTCCTGAGCTGCTGTCTGATGACCTCTGTACGTACAAACACTGACATTATTGTAATTCAGCATATTTCTGAATCATCTCTTCATTTCATCATATTTTATGTCATCATCTCATTTTAACTCATGTCATCATAAGTTATTCATATTGAATGTTTATTTTATCATTTCACAACATACCTGTCATTTTATCTCCTCCCATCATCACATATCTCATTATCTTGGTTTAGCTCACTCGTCTATTATCCGGTATCTCATTGTATGTTTCCTGTGTGACATCAGATGGAGGGAGGAGTTGTGTCAGAGGACCAGAGGAGAGTGATGAGCTGGATTATCTTCCTGCTTAACACGACTGACACAAACAGCCTGAACTGTCCCAGAGTCAGATTCACTCACAAAGCTGTGAAGACTTTCATCATCATGTTTGTATTATGAACTGTTAGCAGGCCGTTCTGTTAACTGACCCCACACTGATGCTGTTGTCTCCACATTAATGTTGAATCAACATGTGAAGCAGCACTGAAACATTTTCACTTTTATACAAATCAATAAACACAGAAGGAATCCTACAACAGCAGAGGGTCACATGAAGGTACGACATCATCATCACACCTGCATTAACATCATGTTGTCAGTGATGTCATGTTATCATGACGTCATGTTGTTAGTGAGGTCATGTTATCATGACATCATGTTATCAGTGATATGTTATCAGCAACATCTTATCAGTGAAATTATGTTATTATGACATCATGTTATCAGTGATGTCATGTTAGCAGCAACATCTTGTTATCAGTGACATGTTGTTATGACATCATGTTATCAGTGACATCATGTTATCAGTGACATGTTATTATGACATCACGTTATCAGTGACATGTTATGACATCATGTTATTATGACATCATGTTATCTGTGACACCATGTTATCAGTGACATCATGTTATTATGATATCATGTTATCAGTGACATGTTATTATGACATCATGTTGTCATTACTAATTAACATTATTAAATCTGGAACCATCAAATGGTTTCACATTCATTTTCTGTCAATTGACTAACTATTTAAAGCAGCAGTGGGTGGAAATGGAGCAAATATTATTAAATAAAGTTATTTTTAAAAAACGGCCACTATATCCTGACAGTAGTGCATAAGACCGGTAATCTGAAACAATCATGTGTCCTCCGGTGTTCTTAATGGCATCTGCAAGATTTCACAGACCGGAGGAAAACAACCAATCAGAGCCGAGCTGGAGCCTTGCCGTCTCTTAGCAGCTGTCAATCACTCGCAAACTCCAATCAAACGGTCAAACTAAGGAGCGCTGATCAAATATGAATCAATATTCTGTCACTGTAATGTCTATTTCTCAACTCAAATGTTTTGAGAAACATTTTGTAGTGTACTGTTTAGCTGTAAAATGAGAAAGTTTGTGACCCAGCAGCTGTGTTGAGATCTGTTGAGGAAATACCAAGCACCGCCCACCAGCCAGAGCACAGCTGATAGGAAAACTCTCTCTCTCTGAAATGACCTGTGATTGGCCAAAGTTTCCCGTCACCGGCTAGATTGTTTTAAAGCCTGAACACTTGAACTACAATATGCTGAAAGGTTATTATGGATTTTTTTGCCCAATGATGCCAAAATGTTCTGCCTAATGCAGGTTTAATTTATTGATGGATTAATCGTTTCAGCTCTACTTGTATAAACTGAGGTGTTTAATATAACAAAACATAATATTTTATTTCAATTGTTTTTGTGTGTAAAAATCTGTTTTCTTAACTTGTAAAGTAACCAAAGCTCTCAGATAAATAAAGCAAAGTAAAAATTATATTATATACTGCTGGTAGATTGATCTTTAATAATACATCAGCGTTTATTAGTATATACTGATGCTAGTTTAATCTATAATAACACAACAGCATTTATTACTTTAGCAGATTTAGTTTTAATCATCTGAATTTGTAAAAGTAACTAAAGTTAAATAGATGTAGTGCAGTAAAGAGTATATAATATTTCTCTCTGATGTAGTGGAGTAAAAGTAGAAAGTAAAGTACAAGTACCTCCAAATTGCGATAATAATAATAATAATGCAGGTTTAATCGACTAATTGATTAATGAACTAATAGTTTCAGCTCTACTTGTATAAACTGAGGAGTTTAATATAACAAAACATAAAATTGTTTTAACTTTCAAATGTTTTGTGTGTAAAAATCTGTTTTCTTAACTTGTAAAGTAACCAAAGCTAAATGAAATAAATGAGTACAAGTAAAGTACAAGTACCTCAAAACAGTACTGAAGTGCAGTACTTGAGTAAATGTACTTAGTTACAGTCCACCACTGTATCATGTATTAGGTATTAGAGGGTGTATCCTGGTTCACTGTGTTGTTGTGGCTGTTAGCCGTTAGCCGTTAGCTGTTAGCTGTTAGCCGTTAGCTGTTAGCTGTTAGCTGTTAGCCACCTAGCTTCTCTGTGTGTGTTTTGTTTGGTTGCCGTTAGCAGCAAGATGGCGGCTCCCGTCCCGGCGCACGGATCCTCTGCTCTGCATCTTTAACATCATCTCTCCTCCTCCCCGGTGCTCCGCTAGCACCGTGCATGGACCTGGACCGGCCGGGCAACAACTCAGTAACCCGCAGCTGGATCTATCTCTGTTTCTGCTGGTTTTCTATCAGCCTGAGCGGCTCCCGGCGGCGGACGACCGACTGAGCTCAGCGATCCACCGGGGCTAAAATGGCGGACTGTCTGCTGCAGTTTCTGGGCTAGCTAACAAAGCTAACACCCCACAGACTGGTCCCTGCTAGAACCAGAACCACAGACTGGTCCCTGTTAGAAGCAGAACCAGAACCACAGACTGGTCCCTGTTAGAACCAGAACCAAAGACTGGTCCCTGTTAGAAGCAGAACCAGAACCACAGACTGGTCCCTGTTAGAACCAGAACCACAGACTGGATCACCAGAGCAGGATGTTTATCCGCCTCTAAGTGACTGAAGCTGCCCACAGGAACACTCTGGTGTTAAAACAAACAAGGCTAACTACGGTAGCTGCTGTCAAATTAGCCCTGCTAGTTAGCATCAGGAGCTAGTTAGCCTCTGCTAGTTAGCATCAGGAGCTAGTTAGCCTCAGGAGCTAGTTAGCCTCTGCTAGTTAGCATCAGGAGCTAGTTAGCCTCTGCTAGTTAGCATCAGGGGCTAGTTAGACCAGGGAGCTAACTAGCTACTAACTAAACTAACTAGCCTCAGGAGCTAGTTAGCCTCTGCTAACTAGCCTCAGGAGCTAGTTAGCCTCTGCTAGTTAGCTTCAGGAGCTAGTTAGCATCAGGATCTAGTTAGCAGGCTAATGCTAACCGTGTTAGCGAGCCTTGCCTGAACTATTTGACTGTATTCGGACTGACTGACTGACTGAGTGAGTCCAGCCCATCTCTGAGGACCCGGACCAGCATCATCATGGCCTCCGAGCCCGTGGTGCTGCGGCCCCGCTGGAAGCGCGTCCTGGGCTGGACCGGCCCGGTGCCGCGGCCCCGCCACGGACACCGAGCCGTGACCATCAAGGAGCTGATGGTGGTGTTCGGCGGAGGGAACGAGGGGATCGTGGACGAGCTGCACGTCTACAACACAGGTACCGGTACCGGGTTCATAACTCTCTGTGGCGGGTAGAACATAAGCTATATGGTGCTAGACGTTAGCGTCTGTTAATGCTAGCGGGAAGCTAACGGTCGAATATATGTGGTTGTGACTTTATTCTGGGGGTGTGATGGTAACTGGTGCTGGCTGTTAGGGAACCCACTGGGGGTTTAGCCCGCTAGCCTGGGTTAGCTCCTTCTTATTCAAGCTAACGAGCTAGCCCGCCAAAGCCTATGGAAGGAGGCTAGGACATGGGTTTTGGGGATGTGGGGTACAACGCATGCGCAGTGTAACTCAAACTGTGGTCGTGCATTCTGATTGGCTCAATTTTGACGAGGGCAGACCAGACTGTACTGCGCATGTGTGATACCCCTCATCTATGACGCGTGTCTTAGCCTCCTTCAATAGGCCTTGGCTCCTTGTCGTTCAAGCTAACGAGGTAGCCGCCGTATCCGCATGCTAACAGGATTAGCTAGTTTAACTAGCGGAGCGGCTCCGGCAGAAACAAACAGAGAGAAATGGCGCGTTTTTACTGAAAACATTGTGACGTCACAGAGAGACACGCCCCTCTGCTGCTGCAGCAAAACAGATGGAGACAAAACAACAACATGAGCTGGAAACATTAAATACTGTGAAGGTGTTTCACTGTTTATCTATGAAAGTGTCTAAGTACATTTACTTATTTAAGTACTGTACTTAAGTACAATTTTGAATTACTTGTACTTTACTTGAGTATTTCCATTTTCTGCTACTTTCTACTTTTACTCCACTACATCTCAAAGAGAAATATTATATATTATATACTCTTTACTACACTACAGCTATTTAATAACTTTAGTTTCTTTGACAAATTCAGATTATTAAAACTAAATCTACCAAACTAATAAATGATGGTGTATTATTATAGATTAAACTACCAGCAGTATATAATAATAATAAATGTTGATGTATTATTATAGATTGAACTACCAGTAGTATATAATAATAATAATAATAATAATAATAAATGCTGATGTATTATAGATTAAACTAACAGTATATAATAATAATAAATACTGATGTATTATTATAGATTAAACTACCAGCAGTATATAATACTAATAAATGCTGATGTATTGTTATAAATTAAACTACCAACACTATATAATAATAATAATAATAATAATAATAATAAAAAATACTGATGTATTATTATAGATTGAACTACCAGCAGTATATAATACTAATAAATGCTGATGTATTATAGATTAAACTACCAGCAGTATATAATAATAATAAATGCTGATGTATAATAATAGATTAAACTACCAGCAGTATATAATAATAAATACTGATGTATTATTATAGATTAAACTACCAGCAGTATATAATAATAAATACTGATGTATTATTATAGATTAAACTACCAGGAGTATATAATAATAAATGCTGATGTATTATTATAAATTAAACTACTAGCAGTATATATTAATAATAAATTATTTTATATTTTATTAATTTTTTTATTTAATTTTATTTGTCACTTGGTGCCCTGAATTTTGTGTTTTCCTTAACCGAGGACATTTCCTCCATAAATTGGGCTATAAAAAGTCACCAGAATGCAGGAGTGTTTAACGCTCAAAGTTTCATGGGGGAAGACCTCTAGACTCCATTTGGACAACTCTTTACGTTCTGATCAGGTTTGGAAATAAACTTTTATGTCCACCTCCAATAGATCACCATTGTTGTTTTGGATGGCGAGTGAAGCAAATCTAGCAGCCACTTCCGATCTGTACACATGAGAGTGAAAACAAGAAAAGCTCGTACCTAAACGGGGGCTACTTCTGTCATTTGGTCATGGTTTGGCCACAAAAAGTCAGACAAGGACCAGGAAACCATCTTCTGCACGATTTGCCACACGCTGGTCCACGACAGGCATATTTGGCGTGCAGGCTATCGGTTGTCATTAACCGCCTTCACCTTAAACGGACTACAGGCTGTGTTTCACAGGAATGCATTAACACAATGTTTTGTTTGTGGCCAGGAATAGTATCTCTGTTGTACTACATCCAACCAGGGTTTGGGGTAACCTGTAGCCCGTCTGACATGTTGTTGTGTCCCCCCTGCAGCTACCAACCAGTGGTTCATCCCTGCAGTGCGAGGTGAAGTCCCCCCCGGCTGTGCTGCCTACGGCTTTGCGTGTGATGGGACGAGGCTGCTGGTGTTTGGAGGCATGGTGGAGTACGGCAAATACAGCAGCGACCTGTATGAGCTGCAGGTCAGTGATGTCACTGCAGAGATCACAGTATACCTGGGGGCTGCTGATACACCTGCATTGTTTCCCACAGGACTTTGTGAGACTGTGATGGGTTTTGATTTGGATTTGTTTGATAGTGAGAGTGGAGAGAGACAGGACATGTGGTGAAAGAGAGAATGGGAACCACTCGGTTATAGAGAGGTGAAGTCCCGCCTCTTCTGGTGGACCCCATGAGACCTTATTTCGGGCTGCCAGTACTCCTTGGGGGTCTGCTGAAGGAGGCCTGTGTGTGAAACTCTGTAGTTTAGTGTTTTTTGTCTCTTGTTGTGTCTTCAGGCGAGTCGTTGGGAGTGGAAAAATCTGAAGGCCAAGGCTCCAAAGAACGGTCCGCCTCCCTGCCCTCGCCTCGGCCACAGCTTCTCTCTGATTGGCAGTTGCTGCTACCTGTTTGGAGGACTGGCCAATGACAGTGAAGACCCCAAGAACAACATCCCCAGGTAGGAAACCCTGAACCACTTCCGCTGTCTTACCTAAAACAAGACGGGTCCCTGTTGGTCCGCTTTCATAACACATCTTCTCTACACCTGTCCCTCTCAGGTATCTGAACGACCTGTACTGTCTGCAGCTGCGACCGGGCTCTAGTGTGCTCGGCTGGGAGATCCCGCCGACATCAGGTCCGCCGCCGCCGCCCAGGGAGAGTCACACGGCCGTGGTGACAAGCGGCCGCTCAGCCAACAGACTCATTATCTACGGAGGGATGAGCGGCTGCAGACTGGGAGACCTGTGGGTGCTCCACATAGGTGAGACAGGCTCCACATACAGTGGGTGGGACAGGCTCCACATAGGTGAGACAGGCTCCACATACAGTAGGTGAGACGGGCTCCACATACAGTAGGTGAGACGGGCTCCACATAGGTGAGACGGGCTCCACATAGGTGGGACAGGCTCCACATAGGTGAGACAGGCTGCACATAGGTGTGACAGGCTCTACATAGGTGAGACGGGCTTGACATAGGTGAGACATGATGTAGCCTAAACTAAGCTGTACTGTGTTCTGATTGGTTCCTGTTCTGATGATGTCACAGACTCTCTGACGTGGAGTAAACCGACCCTCAGTGGAACCGGCCCCCTCCCCCGCAGCCTGCACTCTGCCACCACCATCAACAACAAGTAATACTACACACAAATACTACACACTAATATTACACGTACATGTTGTTAATGCATCTGTTAATCTCTCACCTGTCTGTCTGTCTGTCTGTCTGTCAGGATGTACGTGTTTGGAGGTTGGGTTCCTCTGGTGATGGATGATGTCAAAGCGGCAACTCATGAGAAGGAGTGGAAGTGTACCAACACACTGGCCTGTCTCAACCTGGGTACATACACACACCATAGACGTATGTCCCCATAACATACATGTGATACACGTCCACTGCAGCATGTCCACCTGTGTGTCCACCTGTCTATAGACACCATGTGTTGGGAGACGGTTCTGATGGACAGTCTGGAGGAGAATGTCCCCAGAGCTCGAGCAGGTCACTGCAGCGTGGCCATCAACTCCAGACTCTACATCTGGAGCGGCAGAGACGGATACAGGAAGGCCTGGAACAACCAGGTGTGCTGCAAGGACCTCTGGTACCTGGAGACAGGTGAGGACCTGGTGTTGTTGTTGTTGTTGTTACATCCACAACCAGCAGAAACCGGTAGATTGGACTTTCATCTCCGTCTTTGTAACTTCCGTTAAGACACACGTGCTATTTAAAGTCTCATCTATCTGTCTAATCTGGTGTTACCTGTCTGTCTGACCCCGTCTCACCTGTCTGTCCTCAGAGCGTCCCTGCGCTCCCTCTCGGGTGCAGCTGGTCCGGGCCAACACGTCGTCTCTGGAGGTGAGCTGGGGTCCTTCACAGACCGCAGAGACTTACCTGCTTCAGTTGCAGAAGTATGACATTCCCACCGCACTTGCAGCCACCTCACCTGCCTCACCTGTCCCTACTGCCACACCTGGAGTCAGCACCTCCAAGAGCCCTGTCCCCGTCGCCACACTACCAGCTAACCAAACTGTCCCGCTGTCCGGCATCACGCTGGTCCCCTCCCCCACTGCCTCCGTACCTGGAAACCCATTGGCCGCTGCTGCCAAATCTCCAGGTAGGTTTACACACCTGTGTGGGTAGATCTATAGGTGGTAGAGCAGGTAGATCTGATCGTCCTCACCCGTTTCCTGTATTTCTGCAGCAGTCCTGAAGGTGTCGGCAGCTCCGGGTGCAGCGGGTGGAGCCTCCATCGTCACAGTGAAACAGGCCACGCCCAAATCCACGGTCGCCATGACGACACTTCCTGCAGGTGTTCGTATGGTAGTACCTGCTCAGCCCGGTCAGGGGACGGTAAAGAGATCTTTATGATTCTTATCTCGTAACTTAAGGTCCATTTTCTTTTTCTGGGGCTTTTAACCACATGTTCACAGGTGTTCATCCTGTGACTCGTTGTCATCGGGTAAATATAGAACTTCAGTTATGTGGAGTTATACAGCCACCTGTTGACAGGTGTGAAAAATGTGTCTGAACTCTTGTTTCTGAATTAACTTTGACTTTAAACAGTTCAGTCCCTCTTCTCATGCCTCTCTTTCCTGTCTGCTCTCAGCCAATAGGAAGCAGTCCTCAGATGAGCGGCATGGCGGCGCTGGCAGCGGCGGCTGCAGCGACTCAGAAGATCTCTCCGTCCACAACGACGGTGCTGAACGTCCCTGCAGGAGCGACCCTTGTAAAGACCGTTGCTGTGAGTCCAGGATCCAACAGTCTGCCGGTCAAAGTGATGGCTCCAGTTACAATGGTACAAGTATAGTATAGTATACTGTGATACTACCGTTAGAACGGTACACGTCTGTGATACTACTGTTAGTGAAGAGTCTAGTCGTAGTGTTCTGAACCATTTGTAGACTTGTAGTACTAGAACGAGTATAGAGAGAAGAGCAGGGGGCCAAGAACAGAGCCCTGAGGTACTCCATATTTCACCTCAGAGAATATTGATGTTGTATAATTAAAAGAGACACGCTGTTCTTTCGGATAGATAAGATGCCAGCCCAGAGACGCCAAATTTGTTTTTCCAATCGGTTAAGGAGTATACAATGATCAATAGTGTCAAAAGCTGCACTGAGATCCAGTAGTAAAAGCACCGGGGTGGAATCTGAATCCATGTTAACGAGAAGATCATTTACGACTTTAGTAAGCACAGTTTCAGTGGAGAACAACATAAAGAATGGAAGGTTTGAGACGGGTCGATAGTTATTTAGAGACCCTTGGGTCACGTTGTGGTTTCACCAGCAGTCTTAAAGCTAGTTGCGACAAGTTGACAATATTAATATATATATATATATATAATATAAATGCACAACAAAATCGATTGATTGATCGATTAGTACAAACCTGTTTCCTGTGTGTCTCAGGTGAGTAACCCGGCCACCCGAATGCTGAAAACTGCTGCTGCTCAGGTAGGCGGGGCCTCTGTAGTCTCCACCCCCGGGACCCCCGGGCGACCAATCATCACGGTGCATAAGTCTGGGACGGTGACGGTGTCCCAACAGCCTCAGGTGGTCACCACGGTTGTGGGCGGAGTCACAAAGACCATCACTCTCGTTAACAGCCCACTCAGTATGGGAGGAGGCGGAGCTCTGGTGAGTGAGGTCACCTGCTGCTCGCTGAATGAAAACTTTATCAGGGCCCGAGCAAAAAAAACAAACTGAAAACAAGAAGTTGTTGTAACTTCGGCGTACTTTAACCAGTTTGCTCCACATTTCTCATGTGTGGTAAGAGTCTCGGCCTGAGGACATCCACATTGATCATTCATTTTCATAGCGCCACCTACTGCCAAATGACATGTTTGGCACTTTGATGTACTCCCTCTTACAGATTAATCAGATCCACCTCAAATTAGGTCAGAAGAGCCTTAAGATGTTGATGATGCTTTATAGTGAAGATTATGACTTTTCGTTGAACGGCGTCACAGCGGCGGTGTGGCGAATTTTGATGTCTCCCCTTGAGAGACCGTTGTAACTCGACTCCAGATGATCAGACAGACATCTAAAGGCCAATATTTAATTATCGTTATAGCGCCACCTACTGCCAACAATACGTTAGCTTGCTACTTGTATCAGATCAACCTCAAATTTGGTCCCCTTCAAATGGGAAGACCTTCATGATGCCAGATGGCGAAGCTTTAGAATTTTCGTGAAATGCCGTTGCCGTGGCAAAGAATTGTTTGCCATGAAACAGGAAGTTGTTTTTTGAGGGGCTGGAGTTCCTTAAAAACAAACAAAACTTGGCACACTCATTAAAAGTTCTAAAATGTGTATCATCCATACCTTTTTGATGACATGTAGACAGACCTGATGACCTCACTCCTCCCTCTGTTTCAGATCGGTAACCTTGGCAACCTTGGGAAGATGATGTCAGTGATTCACACCAAACCAGGAACGGTTACTGGTCAGGCCGGGAGCAGCCCAGTCACCCAGATCCTCCAGGTTACTGAGATCTTTACTGAATACTTAGCCCCACCCCCACCCCCCATTTTAACACCTGGCATTAACCCCCCCTCCTCTCTGTATCAGGCGAAGTCCGGCCTCCCAGCAGGAACCTTCTTGAAGTTGGTGACCTCAGCAGACGGTAAACAGACCGCCATCCTCAGCACCGCACAGGCCGGATCCACAACCTCCAAACCTGGGACCACCTACATCAAGACCATCCCGATGTCCGCACTGCAGGGGGGGGCAGGTACAGAACAGACAGACACACCTGAACTGCTTTTTATGTTTCATGTGATGATTGACTGAATGAAGCCCCCCCTATCCTCCCTACAGGTGCTAACAGTCCGTTCACGATCCTGACCACCAAGATGATGACACCAGGTACTGCTGGAAAGATCATCACCTCCTTCCCCAAAATCACCACAGCCGGCCAGCAGGGGCTCACACAGGTAACACACAACACACACACACACACACACACACACACACACACACACACACACACACACACACACACACAGGTGAAACACACAGGTAAGCGGGGGGGAGGGTATTGTTCGTTGCCCCCAACGGCTCAGAGTCTATATCAGCTGGTACAAACGTGTGTGTGTTCAGGTGGTGCTGAAAGGAGCTCCGGGGACGCCTGGTACGATCGTCAGGACTTTGCCTATGAGCGGAGTCAGACTGGTGTCACCAGGAGCAATTGGCACCAAACCCAACATCACCAGGCTGGTCGTCAAGGGAACCACAGGTAAAAACACCGGTCAGCTGTAACACACCTGCACTGAGCCAGCAGACTCTTGACAGGTGTGTTTGTGTCTCAGGTTTGTCCAGTCTAGGGACAGTAGCAGGAAGTGTCTCCAGCACGGTGGCAGGAGGAGCTGTCGCCGCCGCCGCCGCCGCCAACGCCTCCCTGGCAACGCCCATCACTACCCTGGCAACCATCGCCACGCTGGCCGGTCAGGTTACCACGTCAACTGCAGCAGCCGGACCCAAACAGGTAACAAGACTGAAGGCTTGGTATTGTAGTAAAACTGTAGGTTTGTCACTGTACTGTAGTACTGCAGTGTGTCTCTGTACTGTAGTAGTGTACTGTAGTACTGCAGTGTGTCTCTGTACAGTAGTAGTGTACTGTAGGACTTCAGTGTGTCTCTGTACTGTAGTAGTGTACTGTAGTACTGCAGTGTGTCTCTGTACTGTAGTAGTGTACTGTAGTACTGCAGTGTGTCTCTGTACTGTGGAACTGCAGTGTGTCTCTGTACTGTAGTAGTGTACTGCAGTGTGTCTCTGTACTGTAGTAGTGTACTGTAGTACTGCAGTGTGTCTCTGTACTGTGGTAGTGTACTGTAGTACTGCAGTGTGTCTCTGTATTGTGGTAGTGTACTGTAGTACTGCAGTGTGTCTCTGTACTATGGTACTGTACTGTAGTAATACTTTAGTTTTGTATCTTTGTACTGTAGCACTGTAGTAATACTGTAGTTTTGTGTGTACAGGTGACTTTGATCACGACTCCGAGCGGCGCCGAGGCTCAGCCGCTGGTCCAGGATCTGCCCGTCACCTTCATGGCTTCTCCTACTTCAGAAGAACCGGGAAATTCTACAAGTAGTACTACTACTTCTACTACTACTGCAGCATCAGGAGAGGCTGGAGACACGGCAGCTGCTACAGGTACAGAAACCAGTACTACTACTGGTTCCAGTTACAATACCAGTAATACTGCAGTAAATTGTTGTAGATGAATTATGAACAGGTGTGTTGATGATGTCACTGTGATTATGAATCTGCAGTGACGCTGGTCTGCTCCAACCCGCCCCATGAGACTCACGACACCGGAACCACCAACACTGCCACGGTGGCCGCCGCCAGCATGAGCCAAGAGCTGCAGGTGAGCTGTGACGAGATCAAGAGAGTCATGTCTTTATACTTTAGTGACTGTTTTACTACCTGGTTACATCTCTGTGTACATTTAGTGATTACTTCTCATTACACATATTTACTACAGTCCTCCTCACAGTCAGTGAATTACTGTCTATATAGATTATTTTATATTTTTACTCCTGCACTATTTCATGTCTCAGATTCAGATTTTTATTCATAGATATGAGATTTTTTTTTTTTTTTTTAAATTATTATTTTGGGGGCATTTTTTAAGCGTTTATTGATAGGACAGTGGATAGAGTCTTGGAAAGGGGGAGAGAGAGAGATGACATGCGGAAAGGTCCACAGGCCGGATTCGAACCCGTGTCCACCGCTGCCAGGACTGAGCCTTGGCCACACATGGGCGCCCGCTCTACCGACTGAGCTAGCCAGGCGCCCTAGATATGAGATTTTAAATGATGAATAAAACCTGTCTCTCTTGAAGTGAAACAGAAAACCCAGGTTAACAAGTGTGTGGTGAAACAGGTGCTCCTCTCTCCTCAGGTGAGCTCCAACCAGCCTTCAGTTCAGCAGTCTGCTCCTGTTCCTGCCAGTCTGAATGGAGGGAACACCTGCTCCAATCCACCATGTGAGACCCATGAAACGGGAACCACCAACACCACCACCACAGCTGGAGCTGGAGGACTCCGACAGGTGAGACAACACCTGATTGCAGACAGATGTACAGTATACTGATGATCAGTGATAAATTAAAAGTGTGTGTGTGTGTGTGTGTGTGTACTGAACTGAAGAGCTTCTATCTTCAGGTGTGCTCCAATCCGCCATGTGAGACCCACGAGACGGGAACCACCAACACCGCCACCACAGCTGGAACTGGAGGACTCCGACAGGTGAGAGAACACCTGATTGCAGACAGATGTATGCTGAAGATCAATGGTTGGTTAAACTGAAGAGTTTCTGTCTTCAGGTGTGCTCGAACCCACCATGTGAGACCCACGAGACGGGAACCACCAACACGTCGACCACAGCTGGAGCTGGAGGACTCCGACAGGTGAGACAACACCTGACTGCAGGTCAGATAGGTGTATACTGATGATCAGTGATTAGTTCAACTGAAGAGTTTCTGTCTTCAGGTGTGCTCAAATCCACCATGTGAGACCCATGAGACGGGAACCACCAACACCGCCACCACAGCTACAGGTGAGCTGCTGACACACCTTAGGCTTCATTCACAACCATCCCGTACACACAAGACAGAACAGGTTGGATTAATACAACTAGCGGTGGAACGGTGCGGGTGTTTGTATTGAACTGTTCAGGACAGGACGCTCGGTTTGGTATGCGACATCCTTTCGGTGCGCCCTGTGACCCAAACGGATGTTTATATTTACTACTCGCTCACATGGAACAGAAATTCTGGAGCGTGAGTTTTACCCTGAAAGTTTTGGCAGTGCACCAGCTGTTGTCTGTCCGTTGTAGCTAGCTGGATTAGCAGTCAGTGAAATGTAACGAGCTGAATATTGATATATTAATATTAACCCTAAAGGGCAAATTGGCCTCCTTTTATGTGTCCAATCAGTGCTGATGGTAAATGTAGTCCACTGATTGTAAATGTAGTCCACTGAAGAAATTAAAATCATGTCACGCCCCAGACACGGAGAGCATCGGGTGTGTTTCACACTCTACCTCTATCTATATCTGTCTGTCTGTCTGTCTCTGTCTGTCTGTCTGTCTGTCTGTCTGTCTGTCTGTCTGTCTGTCTGTCTATCTATCTATCTATCTATCTATATATCTATCTATCTATATATAGATAGATAGATAGATATATAACGGAGGTAGATGGAGATGAGGTTGAGCTTTAATATTTTGTCTTGTTGTGGCGATGTCACTTCCTGTCCTCTGTGTCCACAGCTCAGCAGAGTGGAGACGGTCTGCAGGGAGACTCCACAGAACCTTCCTCCTCCTCCTCCTCCTCCTCCTCTTCTGACCCCGCCTCCACCACTGCAGTCAGTCAGAGCAGAGCTGTTACCATGGTTACACAGTCCACACCCACACCCGGGCCATCCATACCTGTAAGTGACACACACACACACACACACACACTTGAGTTCCTGCAGATAAACTTAGTGTAATAGATGAGAACTGATGATGGAAGAATATAAATCACTACCCATCATGCAATGCACTCAGCTCGTCCTAAACAAGCCTTTCACCTCTGATGTCCCATGATTCCCTCTGTCTGTCTGTGTGCAGGAGATCTCCTCATTGGTCGGGGAGGACAGGGTGGAGTCCTCGGAGGCTGTCGCCATGGTGACGACGGCAGCAGAGGAGGGGGATGAACCTATGCAGACATCAGTCTCAGTGTTACAGGTTCACATGGAGGGCAGTGAGGCAGCAGCACAGGTACAAACACACACACACACACACACACATTAATACACACTGGAGGTCGTCACACACTGGAGGTCGTCACACACCGGGGGGCGTGGCTAATCAACGACATGAAAATGTAAAATAATCGCCTGTGAATATTGCTCTAGTGTCTCGTGTTACACGCACACTCTCAGGTAACCAATCAGCTCCTCCCTCAGGTGGGCGGTCTTCCTCAGGAGCTGATGTCATCAGAAGGGGACGGAGGTGAGG
>NC_051274.1:30089869-30092369 GCF_015220745.1 Sebastes umbrosus | reverse complement strand
CAAATAAAACCAGATAAACAAAAACAATAGCATTGTATAAAATACATAACTATGTTTCTCTGTTATTTATAAGGTTAGTGAAGAACAGGAATGTTAGAGGTGTTAAGTTGTTAAGGTGAGAGGCGGAGTGTCACCTAAAACAATGCGGACAGGTGTATGACTGGTTCTGTACAGTCATAATGTGGTGTCCTAAGCTAGTGTTGTGCACTAGTGATCTCTAAACAAGATACTACTAAGGAGTTGGTCCAAGTGTACTTGTAAAGTTGGACAGTGGTGTCTGAGTTGAGTTTTTCTGTTGCTAACAAACTCTAGTTTTCCCTAGTATCTGCAAAAGAGGAAAGGAAAATTAAGGCACCGTGATCTAGCGTCAGTCTCACTGTTAGCTAGGTGTAGCTAGTACCGTGGGAAGGTAGCTCTGGATCTCTGATGCTTACCTCGTGGCTCAGGGCTGTAATGCTCCAGGTAGCCAGAGGCAGAGAGGCACTCAGAGTAGCTATCACTGTATGCTAGATTATGTCCATGTTCTGAACCTTGTTCAGAGTCTGAAATGTGGTCAGAGATGCTGAGGTCATCGTCAGACCGGTCACGCCAATTCTGGGACAGAATTTCAGCATATGGCTTTCTAACACTTCTGTTGTGTGAATGCCTATCTCTATGCAAATGGGGAACATGGCGGTTACGCTCAGTGTCCTTATGCCGCCTCTTCTGACCCCCCTTCGACCTGTTGTGAAGGTGGGCTTTTGAGGTGGCAGATCTGCTTGACACGTCAGTGTTTGAGCTGGTGGGCTCAGTTAATTTGCCCCCCTTTTTGGAAATGACCAGAGTTTCCCAAGCTATCTGTGTCATCTTCCTTATCTCACACAGTGAGGGGTTACCCTCCTGCGTCCTCAGTACGACCTGAGTGCGTACACAGGGATGCAGATTCTGCAGAAACAAGGACTTGAAGAAGGCGTTTTCTTCTAAGCCTGGCGCATTCTTACCTTGGAAGTATGCATGCCTTAAACGTTTATAGTAATCTCTAGGATTCTCACTACGTGAATGTTTAATTTGAAGGGCTGCAAACATCGCTGAGGTCTCGTCAGCTGTGGAAGAGAATTCTTCTATCAGTGCATGACGAAGCTTACCATAGTCATTTCTGACACTGAGAGGTTGTGACTGTATAAACTTGTGCACAGCTTGAGAGCTGGTTTTCCACACAAGTTTAACTTTCTCCCTTTGGGTGGCGTGTTTTAAGTCAATTAGATTGTGATCTAATTCCTTAAAATAGTCATCAATGTGTTGATCACAGTTGCCTGGATCAAAACATTCAATGTCCTTAGCTATGAATTCCAGCACTTCATGGCGTGGACCCTGTGGGGTCCTTTCTGCTGAAGGCAAGACTAAGTTAGCATTACAATGCACTGGTGCATCACATGCTAATGTTCTCTCTGGCTGAGAGGCAGAGGCTGGACAGCTGTCATCACCCTTGTGACAGAGTGGAAAGGAGGCTGAGCAGACTGAACTTTTGGAGGGAGGAGCACAGAGGAAGGTGTCATTTCTCTGTGGCTGAGAAGAACATGTGGCAGGATATCTTCTTGAAGATAAACTACATGTGTCTTCACTGTCAGTTTCAGAACAATAAGTAGTCAGGTAGCTGTTCACTCTTTCTCTCAGCGGAGGTTGAGGATCTGACTTCATTCCCAAAGATTTTAAGTCGGTTGGAAATCTTTCACTTCTGAGTGGAGAGGGAGTTAAACTCTCATCACGTGAGGAGAGTGAATCTGAGTAGCCAGAATCACAGTGACTGACAGACTGTGGTGGGGAAAGACATTCTAGTCTAAGCCCTAACAATTTTTCTTTGTACTGAAAAAAAACTAACTCTGCTGAATGCAGGTCTTCTAAGTAACGCATGGCTTTCTTATCAGCTGTCTGAACTTCATGGAGGAGACTAGCACTTTGCGTTCTTAGGCTATCTACCTCTTTTTCCAGGGCTGCTTTACTCTGAATGGCAAGACTGGTTTGCCTGTGAAAAATCAGAAGTAAGCATTTTAACAATGAATCTTTGGATGCGGTCTGCGCATCACACCTGTCTATGAGGAGCGATTCCATTTCTTTCCTGCACTCACTGAAACTCAACCTGCTGATGAGTTCAGGGCAGCCAGGGTTTAGACTCTGTGCTAGGGAAGAAATAAAAAGCTCAACACAGGGGTTCTCCATTGTTAAACCTGGAATGGAGGGTGAAACTAAACAGGATGTCTAGTAGAAAACAAAACAATGTTGTTGGCTATGGTGTTGCGTTGGCAGACACCTTGTGGTGTAGTTTGGGAGGTACACTAGTCTAACAACAATACACTGGCCTACACTATGGGGGGTAGCTCCCTGTGGAGTAGCTCCTGTGGAGGAGGGGACCAACTAGTGACTCTAGTGGGCATCAAACAAAAGGCCAGTAAAGTAAACAAAGTTTACAAAATAAGTTTGCTTACACACAACATGCACTAACTGAAATGCACGGCAGTAACAG